>NC_133324.1:179611349-179841349 GCF_042186555.1 Aquarana catesbeiana | reverse complement strand
GCTATAGTGACTAATTACTTCTGTCATATTACCTTTTCTATTAGTTGTGTAAGTGCATAACCTTTAAAGGGCAATTCCTGGCAATGAACGAAATCAATCTGTTAACAGCTGATGCAATACAGTGAACAGTGCAGTTGACTAAACCACTGCAGCAAGAATAAAAAAAAGGACCTTACAGGTCCATTAGTGGTGTACCTCCTGATTTTTGTGCTGCTTAACATCTACTTTCTCTCTCTCTCTCCTTTAATCCATTTGATGTGAGAAATGTATTTGTACTGGTATTTTTTATATAGCGCTATCTGTTGGTGGGGAGACACCAAGGGTCCTGTAGTAAGTGAGTTTGGGAAATAGTTCTTCACCATCACAAGCAGATGAGGATATATTCTTTCTGAGAGATGCAAGTTAAGCAACAATGAAATAGTTTCTGATTCATATCAGGCACCACTAATTGTTGAATGGAAAGAAAATACTACCTAGTGCATTATCCTGCATACATTTATTGAAGATAAAAATAATAAAAACTACTCACAAGCATGAGATAGAAGTGTGCTAAGACCAGCCAATCTTCCGCAGCTTGAAAGCCCTGGAATCTACAGTCTCCGGACAATAGGGGGACCATGCAAGGACCCCTGCTGGCTGACACGTTACAAAAGGGTTGACCTTCCTTAGAGTCTTTTTCTTTTTCGTAACCACTAACTGTTGCTACTATGTAGGAGATTTTAAAGGGTTTGCACTGGTCTAAACTTTTATGGGTAGATGTAAAAACATCTCTGAGCCTGCTGAAGCTTTAAATTGGGCTCAGCCATGGAAGACCAAGGTTGGAGTGGAATCAAGCCAACATACATTCAAACTGGTTCAAGGACTCAACAAGTGTCCTCGGAAAAGCAGTGCATAACCTAGAACAGGTGATCTGTAGGAATTTATTTAAAAGGACATTCCTCTTATTTATAAACCTTTTTTTTTTTTGTACAACAGTATTCACTATATAACCATCTTCTTTTTTTTAACAGTATAAACAAATAATACATGCTACTGGTATCCAGCAATATGAAGTAGACTTTACTTTGGTCATCAGGGGCCTGCACGAGGCTGACACACAAAAGGGTGCATATCATTTATTGGGGGCTGTTTTTGTTTAGAAAATCCCACAAAATTACTACATAAACTTCACAGGAAATATTGTAATCAGGTCTTAACACGCTCTCTAATCAAAGCACAAGCAATTGGTTTAATAAACATTTCTATATCTACAGGGGAATTGTACATTTGTAGTTGTTTAAGTTACACATTTCATTTAAATGTATTAATTTTGTTTATTTGTATAAAAGTTATGACAGAATATACCCTATTTATATAATTCCTTGGACCCGGAGGAGGTTATAACTTAATGTTCTTTTTTTTACAATCACACACATACGCCACTTAAATTAAATGGATGCCAATTATTATACTAGTATATCTTATAGAGGAAACAGGACAACCCAGAGAAAAATATAAAAACACTGAATACATTTACAATCTTAACAACACAGTAGCCCTAGTGGAAATTAAATCTAGGATCCCAGTACAGGCAATAGTAATAACCACAACCACTATTTTAAAGATCCATAGACTGTTGCTTGCTCTGGATATGAAGCCTCACAGTTGGCAGTTGATAACAGCAGTAGGCAAGAGGTCATATCGTTCTGCAGTTTACCTTGTCGCTGTGCTTCTGCATAGTCTATTTATTGGCACATATCAGCAGTTTATACTGGAGATGTGCAGTGATTCAAGGAGTCTGCAGTAAAAGCAAAATCTTTTTTTCTTAAATTGACAACTACCCATTTACAGTTGATATTTCACTTGAATAAATTAAAGTATGTTATAACTTTTCCATAACTTTTTATTTATCTCTAGTTAGTTTTACTCTACATGGCAATATTCCTTTTATTGAAAACAAAGCTATAAAGGACTTTTCAGAGAAGTTTGTTGCACAGTGTAATGTTCGGTTTTTAATTGATCACTTTGGGAGCATTAATGGCTGAGACAATATGGAGAATATTGAAGGATATAAGAATACAAATGCTTTTTACTTCTACTAATAGGGTCATAATGGAGCACATGCTATAGATTTGTACAATCAAGCTGGGTCCAGTGTCCCTTTAGTATTGAATGTGGTTTTGCTGATAATAGGAAAATTTCCTGTTGTAAATTAGGAAATTCCACAAGACCATTATTTTAAGATTAATGACCTGAAGATATTTAGAACATCATGTCTGATAGTTTTTATAGATAACTATAAAAAACAGCTTTTCGGTTAAAATATAAATACCTTATAGCTCATCAAATGTTAGATTTAGTGAATTATTTGAAAACTCCCGCTTACTTATTATAATTAATAATTTATATGATTGAACTGAAGTAATTTGATTTGGCCAAAGAGAGTCACAGGCCTTTATCCACACTAGAGGGTTTAAATTGCAAGCAGTGTGATTGTGGTTGAAGGCTGCCACCCATGGGCTAATTTATCAAGCTAGTACAAAAAAGTTTCATGTACAGGCTTGGAACATGGGTGGCAGGAGGCACCACCTGTCTTTTTAATACATGGCTATACTACCAGATAATCCCTACTCTTCTACACAGGCATGAATGTTGCCATGTATTTGTTGCAGTTGTAAAATTTTCCAGTGGCTAGATTGTAAGCTACACCTACGCAGTTTAAAGTACTAGTACATCACTAGCAGCCAGTTATATTGTGGTATGTGAACTGGTGCTACATGTCTATCTTCTTACCAGCCCCTCAATTCTAATTGTTGAATAACTCCTTATACTGACCATTAGTTGTTCCTGTTGAGAACAGTTAAGCCAACCTAGTGTGATGATGTGACATTACATTACATATCAATTTTATTTTTTATAGAAACCCTACTTGAAGGAGGAGCAGAATCATTTTGCCAAAATTGACCACATTGCAAGATTATGGATTTTTTCATTGAAATTAGCCTAAAATTTAGCAATGGGAACTACTTAGCTAAAATTTGCTGTAAAAAAGTCTACATGGGGAAATTGGATGCAAATTTTGACAAAAAACAGTAGGTCCATAGTTGACAGGATCTTCTTTATTCCTCAGGAGTAGGGATGAGCTTCGTGTTCGAGTCGAACCCATGTTCGACTCGAACATCGGCTGTTCGATCGTTCGCCGAATTGCGAACGTTATGGGCCGTTCGCGCTAAATTTGTGTGGCGAGTCACGGCCCATAATTCACTGCGGCATCGCAGTGCATTGCTGGCTGATGATTGGCCAAGCATGCACTATGACCCGCATGCTTGGCCAATCACAGCGCCGTCAGTAGAGAGAGCTGTAATTGGCCAAAGCCAGGGTGGCTTTGGCCAATTATGGCTCAGGGGATTTAGTACACACCCCACACTATATAAGGCCGCCTGCACGGCGGCCCTGTGTAGTGTGTGTTCCGGTGTGCTGAGAGATAGAGAGAGAGAGAGACAGTGTCATTTGATTTGAGTTAGATAGATTAGGCAGAACAGTCAGTCAGTTAGCTGCACTTACAGTGTATTGTGTATATATATGCATCCCAGGTGTTGCATATATATATATACACTGTATTCAGTTTAGCTAGATCCGTTCCTGTTATCTTCTATCTAGACTATTTACATTTAATGCAGTGCGTCCTGCTCACAGTGTTCAGCTAGATCCGTTCCTGCTATTTACATTTAGTGCAGTGCGTCCTGCTCACAGTGTTCAGCTAGATCCGTTCCTGTTATCTTCTAGACTATTTACATTTAGTGCAGTGCGTCCTGCTCACAGTGTTCAGCTAGATCCGTTCCTGCAATTTACATTTAGTGCAGTGCGTCCTGCTCACAGTGTTCAGCTAGATCCGTTCCTGCTATTTACATTTAGTGCAGTGCGTCCTGCTCACAGTGTTCAGCTAGATCCGTTCCTGCTATTTACATTTAGTGCAGTGCGTCCTGCTCACAGTGTTCAGCTAGATCCGTTCCTGTTATTTACATTTAGTGCAGTGCGTCCTGCTCACAGTGTTCAGCTAGATCCGTTCCTGCTATTTACATTTAGTGCAGTGCGTCCTGCTCACAGTGTTCAGCTAGATCCGTTCCTGCTATTTACATTTAGTGCAGTGCGTCCTGCTCACAGTGTTCAGCTAGATCCGTTCCTGTTATCTTCCTACTGACAGGCAGGCTTGTCTGGTTACAGTATATAAAGCTACCTGAAGAAAATTACAGGTGTTCTATTTGATCCTATTAGTACCACGGTCAGGCAGCTAGACTATTTACATTTAGTACAGTGCGTCCTGCTCACAGTGTTCAGCTAGATCCGTTCCTGTTATCTTCCTACTGACAGGCAGGCTTGTCTGGTTACAGTATATAAAGCTACCTGAAGAAAATTACAGGTGTTCTATTTGATCCTATTAGTACCACGGTCAGGCAGCTAGACTATTTACATTTAGTACAGTGCGTCCTGCTCACAGTGTACAGCTAGATCCGTTCCTGTTATCTTCCTACTGACAGGCAGGCTTGTCTGGTTACAGTATATAAAGCTACCTGAAGAAAATTACAGGTGTTCTATTTGATCCTATTAGTACCACGGTCAGGCAGCTAGACTATTTACATTTAGTACAGTGCGTCCTGCTCACAGTGTTCAGCTAGATCCGTTCCTGTTATCTTCCTACTGACAGGCAGGCTTGTCTGGTTACAGTATATAAAGCTACTTGAAGAAAATTACAGGTGTTCTATCCCAGCTTAGTGCAGCTACAGGCCATTAGTATGTCTGGAAGGCCAAGAAGGAGAGGCAGACAGTCACAAGCCAATAAGAGAGGGCAAGCAGGCTCTGTGTCTAGTGCTGGTCGTGGAGACGGTGCATCCTCATCAGCACGTGGCCATGGGACACGCTTGGCCTTTTTTTCGGCAGCTGGCCGTGTTGAGCCGCAACATGCGGAAGACTTGGTCGAGTGGATGACCAAGCCGTCCTCATCCTCCTCATCCTCTCTCACCCATGCCCAGGGTGCTTTGTCTGGCAAAGCAGCGGCCTCTTCCCTCAGCTCAATGTCATCAGTGACTCCTTCCCTAGCTCCACCATGTCCTCATGAGGATTCCCTCGAACTGTTTGACCACAGTGTTGGGTACATGCTCCAGGAGGATGCCCAGCGTTTGGAAGGCTCTGATGACGATACTGAGCTCGATGAAGGCAGTAACATGAGCACGGACAGAGGGGGTGCCCAAGAAGGACAGCAATCTGGCAGTCATGCTCCCCCTGCTGCAGCATACTGCCAGGTTTGCTCCAGTGATGAGGAGGGAGGGGATGATGAGGTCACTGACTCAACGTGGGTGCCTGATAGGAGAGAGGAGGAGGAGGAGGAGGAGGAGGAGGAGGAGGAGGCGGCGGCACATCACCAACGAGGCAGGATGCCCTCCAGGGGCCAGCCTAAGGGCAGCACATTGACTGCATCACACCCCAAAGCTCCACATGTGCAGGGCGCTGCAGTCTCTGCGCGTTATTCAAAAAGTTCTTTGGTGTGGGCCTTTTTTGAGACGAGTGCATCAGATCGCACCGCTGCTATTTGCAACATATGTCTCAAGCGTATCTCGCGTGGCCAAAACATCTCCCGCTTGGGTACCACATGCTTGACCAGACATATGTTGACCTGCCATGCAGTTCGTTGGCAAGCGTATCTAAAAGACCCACACCAAAGAACAAAGAGGATCTCTCCTTGCTCCTCATCAGCTGAGATTTCCAACCCCACTAGACCTTCAGTCCTCTCTGAGACCTGCAGTGAGAGGAATGAAGGTGTAGAATTAGGTGTGTCACAGCCAAGTACTTGTGGGCAATCTGCTTTTGGTACACCGACGTCAGATTGTACCAGGCAAATTTCCCTGCCCCAGCTGCTGCACCGCCGAAAGAAGTTTGCTCCCAGCCATCCACATGCCCAGCGGTTGAATGCTAGCTTGGCAAAATTGCTAGCACTTCAACTGCTGCCTTTTCAGTTGGTAGACTCTGCCCCCTTCCGTGAGTTTGTGGAATGTGCGGTTCCTCAGTGGCAGGTACCCAAACGCCACTTTTTCTCACGGAAGGCGATTCCGGCTCTCTACCGGCATGTGGAAGGCAATGTCCATGCCTCGCTGGACAGGGCGGTCAGCGGTAAGGTGCATATTACCGCTGACTCATGGTCCAGCAGGCATGGACAGGGACGTTACCTAAGTTTCACGGCGCATTGGGTGACTCTGCTGGCAGCTGGGAAGGATGCAGGACAAGGTGCAGTAGTGTTGGAGGTTGTTCCGCCACCACGCCTCCAAAATGCTGATTGTGACACACCTCTCTCCTCCACCCCCTCCTCTTCTTCTTCCTCTATGGCCTCTTCCTCGGAACCAGCGGTGCTCCGTAGGCGTTCAAGGGGCTACGCAAGTACGCAGGCCAAAAGATGCCATGCGGTGCTTGAGCTGGTGTGCTTGGGGGACAGGAGCCACACTGGGGCAGAGGTTTTGTCAGCTCTGCAGGGGCAGGTTCAGAGGTGGTTGACGCCACGCCAACTTAAGGCAGGAATGGTGGTTTGCGACAATGGCACCAACCTCCTCTCTGCCCTCCGACAGGGACAAATGACCCATGTGCCCTGTTTGGCTCACGTCCTTAACTTGGTGGTGCAGCGGTTCTTGGGCAGGTACCCGGGCTTACAGGATGTCCTGAGGCAGGCCAGGAAAGTCTGTGTGCATTTCCGCCGGTCATATAATGCCAGTGCTCGGCTGACGGACCTCCAAAAGGAGTTTAACCTGCCCAAGAACCGCCTAATCTGTGACATGCCCACCAGGTGGAACTCAACGTTGGCCATGCTGCAGCGGCTGCACACGCAGCAGAGGGCCATCAATGAGTACCTGTGCGACTATGGCACCAGGACAGGGTCAGGGGAGCTTGGTTTTTTTTCCCCACGCCAGTGGGCCATGATCAGGGATGCATGCACTGTCCTGTCACCATTCGAGGAGGCCACGAGGATGGTGAGCAGTGACAGTGCATGCATCAGTGACACTGTCCCCCTTGTCCACCTGTTGGAGCACACGCTGCGTGGAATAATGGACAGGGCACTTGAGGCAGAACAGAGGCAGGAAGAGGAGGACTTCCTTAGCTCTCAAGGCCCCCTTTATCCAGACAGTGTTCCTGCGTGCCCGCCGATCACACAGGAAGAGGACGAGGAGGAAGAGGAGGAGGAGGAAGATTGTGTCAGTATGGAGGTGGAGCCTGGCACTCAGCATCAGCAGCAGTCTTTAAGGGATCAGTCCCAAGAAACACATGGACTTGTACGTGGCTGGGAGGAGGTGGCTGCGGACCATGTCGTTCTTAGTGACCCAGAGGACTCCGGACCGAATGCCTCAGCAAACCTACGCTGCATGGCCTCCCTGATCCTGCAAAGCCTGCGTAAGGATCCTCGTATTCGTGGTATCAAGGAGAAGGACCAATACTGGCTGGCAACCCTCCTTGATCCACGTTACAAGGGTAAGGTTGCGGACCTTATCTTGCCATCGCAGAGGGAGCAGAGGATGAAACATCTTCGGGAGGCCTTGCAGAAAGGTCTGTGCAACGCGTTCCCAGAGACTGGGAGGTTACAAACTCCTGTTTCTGGACAACGTGTTGCTGAGGCTTCGGTCAGTCAAAGAAGGAGCGGTGGAGAAGGTGGCCGTCTGACCGATGCGTTCAGACAATTTTTTGGTCCGCAGCCCCAAGGTATGATCGGTTCCAGCAACCATCGCCAGCGTCTGTTTTATATGGTGCAGGAATACCTAGGGGCAAGATCAGACTTGGACACCTTTCCCACCGAAAATCCTCTGGGTTACTGGGTCTTGAGGATGGATCACTGGCCAGAGCTTGCACAGTATGCAATTGAGCTACTGGCCTGTCCTGCATCCAGCGTTCTTTCGGAACGCACATTCAGTGCTGCTGGAGGCGTGGTAACCGATCACAGGGTGCGTCTGTCCACCGACTCGGTCGATCGGCTGACCTTCATAAAAATGAATGAGTCTTGGATCACCACCAGCTACCAAGCACCTGATGCTGATGTAACCGAATAATTTTTTTTGAAATCTCAGATCCCTTCAAAGACTGCCTATGCTGATGCTGAGTGACTATCCCTGAGTAATTATCCTCTTCCTCCTCAATCATCACGCTGATAGCTTGTAAGAACATTTTTGGTTCTGGGCGCCACCACCAGTGCCTAAGGCCCAATTTTTCAGCCCCTGTTTAACAGGGGCGTGTAATTACAATTTTTGATGTAATACTTTGCAGCAGGGCTCGTTCCTGCATTTCAACTAGAGTGTCTGTGAGGGGTTGCAGTGTTGTGGCACCAGCACCAGTGCCTAAGGCCCAATTTTTCTGCCCCTGTCTAACAGGGGCGTGTAATTACAATTTTTGATGCAATACTTTGCAGCAGGGCTCGTTCCTGCGTTCCAACTAGAGTGTCTGTGAGGGGTTGCAGTGTTGTGGCACCAGCACCAGTGCCTAAGGCCCAATTTTTCTGCCCCTGTCTAACAGGGGCGTGTAATTACAATTTTTGAAGCAATACTTTGCAGCAGGGCTCGTTCCTGCGTTCCAACTAGAGTGTCTGTGAGGGGTTGCAGTGTTGTGGCACCAGCACCAGTGCCTAAGGCCTAATTTTTCAGCTCCTGTTCAACAGGGGCATGTAATTACAATTCTTGATCTAATATTTCACAGCAGGGCCCTGTGAGGGCTTACAGTGTTGTGGCCACAGCAATACCTAAGGCCCAAATTTCTGCTGAGTATATAGGGCAGGACCCTACTTTCAAACATCTAACTTACAAATGACTCCTACTTGCAAACGGAAGGAGACAACAGGAAGTGAGATGAAATCTACCCCTAGGAAGGGAAATTCTCTCCTGTAAGAGTTAATATGGGAAAACAATTTCTCCTTTCCACTGATGCTTTCCAATCCTTGTTCCACAAAAAAACCCAAATTTTCAAAAAACATTTTTCATTGGGACAAAAAAGTGAGGTGAAATCTTCTGAAGAGGAGGAAAGACAGCAAAACAAATGTCACAGGGGTGATAACCCTTCCCTATGTTTTCCAAAAAGCTTAGAAAAGATTTTTTGGCTGGAGCTAAACACGTTAAAAATGTTCAAAATTACAAACAGATTCTACTTAACAACAAACCTACAGTCCCTGTCTTGTTTGCACTGCTGTTCAGAGTATATAGGGCCTGGTGGCCCCACACCTTTCCTTATTTTAATTTGGGTGCGGGGTTCCCCTTAATATCCATACAAGACCCAAAGGGCCTGGTAATGGACTGGGGGGTACCCATGCCGTTTGTCTCACTGATTTTCATCCATATTGCCATGACCCGACATGACATTAAACCCGCAAGCAGTTTTAAATGAGATTTTTTCCTTTAAAAATGACATTTGGTGCAGGGACTGTTCTAAACATGGGAAACACGCGTCACTTTACAGGCATACTATAGACACCCCCCAGGTACGATATTTAAAGGAATATTTCACTTTTTTTTTTTACTTTAAGCATCATTAAAATCACTGCTCCCGAAAAAACGGCCGTTTTTAAAAGTTTTTTTTGCATTGATACATGTCCCCTGGGGTAGGACCCGGGTCCCCAAACCCTTTTTAGGACAATACCATGCAAATTAGCCTTTAAAATGAGCACTTTTGATTTCGAACGTTCGAGTCCCATAGACGTCAATGGGGTTCTAACGTTCGTGCGAACTTTCGGTCCGTTCGCGGGTTCTGGTGCGAACCGAACCGGGGGGTGTTCGGCTCATCCCTACTCAGGAGCCATTTAGGGTTCAATGAGCCGTTAAACCATTTCGAATTATTTGCTGAAATGTCCCTGTTTTGTGCCAAACTTTTGGCGAATCAAAAAAAATGTTGTTCATCCCTAGATACTGAAAA
The DNA here is from genome assembly GCF_042186555.1 of Aquarana catesbeiana. Taxonomy (NCBI): domain Eukaryota; kingdom Metazoa; phylum Chordata; class Amphibia; order Anura; family Ranidae; genus Aquarana; species Aquarana catesbeiana. The sequence continues at coordinate 179,831,443 of NC_133324.1, read as the reverse complement.
TGTATGTTTTAATTAGCCTAAAATTTAGCAATGTGAACTGCTTAGTTGAAATTTGCTGTAAAAAAAAAAAAAAAAAAACAGCCAGTGATGAATTTTAATGGCAATCAATTGGATTGTTCGGAAAGTCTACATGGTGAAATTGGATGCAAATTTTGACCAAAAAATAGGTCCATAGTTGACAGGATCTTTTTTATTCCCCAGGAGCAATTTAGAGTTCAATGAGCTGTTAAAACCACTTTGAATTAGCCCTCCCTATTGACTCCAAAGCATTTTGCCGAAATGTCCCTATTTTGTGCCAAATCTTTGGCGAATCAAAAAATGTTGTTCATCCCTAGATACTGAAAATGTACAGTGGGGATGGAAAGTATTCAGACCCCCTTAAATTTTTCACTCTTTGTTATATTGCAGCCATTTGCTGAAATCAATTAAGTTTATTTTTTCCTCATTAATGTACACACAGCACCCCATATTGTCAGAAAAACACAGAATTGTTGACATTTTTGCAGATTTATTAAAAAAGAAAAACTGAAATATCACATGGTCCTAAGTATTCAGACCCTTTGCTGTGACACTCATATATTTAACTTGCGTGCTGTCCATTTCTTCTGATCATCCTTGAGATGGTTCTACACCTTCATTTGAGTCCAGCTGTGTTTGATTATACTGATTGGACTTGATTAGGAAAGCCACACACCTGTCTATAAGATCTTACAGCTCACAGTGCATGTCAGAGCAAATGAGAATCATGAGGTCAAAGGAACTGCCTGAAGAGCTCAGAGACAGAATTGTGGCAAGGCACAGATCTGGCCAAGGTTACAAAAAAAATTTCTGCTGCACTTAAGGTTCCTAAGAACACAGTGGCCTCCATAATCCTTAAATGGAAGATGTTTGGGACAACCAGAACCCTTCCTAGAGCTGACCGTCCGGCCAAACTGAGCTATCGGGGGAGAAGAGCCTTGGTGAGAGAGGTAAAGAAGAACCCAAAGATCACTGTAGCTGAGCTCCAGAGATGCAGTCGGGAGATGGGAGAAAGTTGTAGAAAGTCAACGATCACTGCAGCCCTCCACCAGTCGGGGCTTTATGGCAGAGTGGCCCAACAGAAGCCTCTCCTCAGTTCAAGACACATGAAAGCCTGCATGGAGTTTGCTAAAAAACACCTGAAGGACTCCAAGATGGTGATAAATAAGATTCTCTGGTCTGATGAAACCAATATAGAACTTTTTGGCCTCAATTCTAAGCAGTATGTGTGGAGAAAACCAGACACTGCTCATCACCTGTCCAATAAAGTCCCAACAGTGAAGCATGGTGGTGGCAGCATCATGCTGTGGGGGTGTTTTTCAGCTGCAGGGACAGGACGACTGGTTGCAATCGAGGAAAAGATTAATGCAGCCAAGTCCAGGGACATCCTGGACGAAAACCTTCTCCAGAGTGCTCAGGGCCTCAGACTGGGCCAAAGGTTTAACTTCCAACAAGACAATGACCCTAAGCACACAGTTAAAATAACGAAGGAGTGGCTTCACAACAACTTCGTGACTGTTCTTGAATGGCCCAGCCAGAGCCCTGACTTAAACCCAATTGAGCATCTCTGGAGAGACCTAAAATTGGCTGTACACCAACGTTTACCTTCCAACCTGACAGAACTGGAGAGGATCTGCAAGCAGGAATGGCAGAGGATCCCCAAATCCAGGTGTGAAAAACTTGTTACATCTTTCCCAAAAAGACTCATGGCTGTATTAGATCAAAAGGGTGCTTCTACTAAATACTGAGCAAAGGGTCTGAATACTTAGGACCATGTGATATTTCAGTTTTTCTTTTTTAATAAAACTGCAAAAATTTCAACAATTCTGTGTTTTTCTGTCAGTATGGGGTGCTGTGTGTACATTAATGAGGAAAAAAATGAACTTAAATGATTTTAGCAAATGGCTGCAATATAACAAAGAGTTAAAAATTTAAGGGGGTCTGAATACTTTCTGTCCCCACTGAATGTTTTACTTGGCCTTTAAATATCACATATATCATCACTGTATTTGTATGGAATGTATTGCAGCAGAAATAGCCGTATTTTTCTTACCAACAGTAGCATTTTAAATGCTCCTGCTTTAAACTATTTTCATCAAATAAATATTTTGATGTGTAATTCTGGTTTGTGCTGCAAACAGGCAGAAATGTTCTCCTTTCCTAGCAAGCAAAATTCCCACTGCAGTGTGCGATCGATACGCAGGTAGAGGCAGCAATTGGAGGGATTAAAGCCATAGGCATAGGGGAAGATGAACACCAGTCTAACCACCCGAGGATCAATGCACTGCCATGTCACACAGCATGAAGGTGCCCCTCAGTTCACAGTCTCACTTTATCATCCTCGTGTCTGGCCCAACTCTGCCCAGAGAAGCTTTTCAGACCAGACAACTGCCGCACTTCTGAGACAGTTACAGAACAAAGATCCTTAAAGATCAGAATAAAGGGTCACCCATGTTTACTTTGAAATAACGTTCTTTTTTAAAATGCAGAATGCTATGCTCTGTCTATGGCCTCAGAGAATCAGATGTGTCTTATATGGTATTGCATACATAGGGATGCCAGGAAAAGACATGCAGAAGACAGCAATGACTATAATAAAGCAATTGTAACACAAAGGAATTATAAAAGCAATATTATTTCCTATTACAGTGCTAAAGTGAGTATTTATTTTAAGGATGACAGATCTTATGTGAGTTAAAATGAACTAATCATTTTTATAATGATCACAGAGCACTTTGGAATTCTTATATTTTTCTTATTTCTTACATTTTTGTGGATGCTTCTCTCACTTGAAAAGAAAAATGTTAGAGCATTCTACAAAATGTCTACATATGAAATACATATTTTGCTCATCTGCTCCTTGTTAGCTCTTATGTAAGTGCCACAGGTGATTCTTGAATGTATTGCACCGATTACAAAAAATGTATGACGGATGCAGCAATCAGTTTAAATCAAATAATAATTGGTTATATTTTTTTGTATGAAGTAAATCTGGACACGTTGGGATATAACCCTGGCAGAGTCCTATCCCGCTGTCTCCTTCTAAATGGATGTGCTTGGACCTGGTCCAGCAGTAACATCCCAAGAGATATCTATGTAAGATGCCTGAACTATCTCAATGGCTGCCCTCAGTTTGATGCTTTGCAGACCAGGCAGTCATGAGCAGTTATATCAAAGACTTTTAAAATCATCTTTTTTTATTTCTGACAAATTTTTACAAGCTGTTTAACCTGCATGTCTGGTTACCATCGTTAGCTGTTTAGCTTCAAAAAATCGTTAATGTGATACAACAAAAAACATTGGCAAACATTCCTATAGGACATTTTAACACTGAAAAATAAAAAAAGGAGAGAGGCTAAAGAAAGCTGAATAAACAAGGGATTGTGTAAAGTGCACCTAACTTCTCTGCCGTAGAGTCATTTTAGAGATGGAAGATTCAAGTTCAGTCACAGCTGACAGGATTCTAAATGGGTCATTAACTTGAGTGACATAGTCTATGTCACCTATGAATGCCCTCAGTCCACAGAAAATCACTGAGCACAAGTGAAGTGCCTGCAGGTGTCCGGACTATGGGGACCTTCTCATGGAGAGTCTAGGGTCAAACCGTAGAAAAATGTTCACCTACCTTGATTATGACTAAGGGACCTAATATTACTAACTAATGGAGAAGAAGGATTGATGAAAACGTAGGGAACAAAAGAAGGCTTCCACCCAAAACGCTAAATGAAGCTTATGGTGAGCATATCTAAAAAAATCACCATCTTGCTGTTCTGCTGTGTCAGTTTAGAAATAAATTAAACATTCTTTGACAATCTCCTGCATATGCTGATGCCGCTTTTCCATTATGCTGATTTTCCAAGTGAAATTAGAGAGGCCAACACATCATTTTGACAGACAGCAACCAGATTCAGCTGTCTCATCTTTATACAGTGAATTATATGGGTCCATGTGAGAGAATATTGAAAAATCTCATAATTAAACAGCAGGATGGAATATTCAAAAACACAACTAACATATACAGATTATCATCAGTCTTGTAAGCAAACTTTACTACACCCACTGACACTGTGGAGTTGATTTACTAAAACTGGAGAGTGCAAAATCTGGTGCAGTTCTGCATGGTAGCCAATCAGCTTCTAACTTCAGCTTGTTCAATTAAAGTGTTTGTTACCCACTTCATATTCCTGATATGTGCTTGCTGTACCATGTACTTGTATGAGAAACTATTTAGTTCTCCTTGTATTGCTTCCTTTATGTGAAATCCCTAGTGTTCCTGATAGTCCCCTTGCTTTCCTGTTAAAAATTGACCACACTAAGCAGGAGAACACATCGTGGTCAGTTCTCCAGCTATGCTGGGAACTCAGTGTGCTCTCCTGATCAGACTTGTCCTGACACGCCCCCCCTTCTGTGCAGCCATTCACTGGCAAGCTTAGTGTGCTGCTTCTTCTCCTCCCACCAGCTCTTATGAAGCTGAGAACAGAAAGAATGTGAAAAAAACTTCTAAAAAAGGGAAAAAAGGTGGGGCAGCACAGTGGTGTAGTGGTTAGCACTTTCACCTTGCAGCAAAAAGGTTCGCTGGTTCAAATCCCAACTATGACACTATCTGTTTGGAGTTTGCATGTTCTCCCTATGCCTGTGTGGGTTTCCACTGGGTACTCTGGTTTCCTCCCACACTCTGAAGACATGCTGGTAGGTTAATCAGATCCTGTCTAAATTGGCCCTAGTATATGTATGAATGTGTGTTAGGGACCTTAGGTTGTAAGCTCCTTGAGGGTAGGGACTGATATGAACGTACAATGTATATGTAAAGCGCTGTGTTAATTGACAGCACAATATAAGTACCTGATATAAATAGAAAAGGTATTTATAATGTTTTCTATATCTATACAAAATGTTTTTTTTTCCTTGTATTTATATTTTAAACTGAATGGGTTGTTTTACAAGGTGATTGTTTTCAATCACTGTAAACTTTGACAAGAATACCTGGAAGTCCCATAGCTAAAACAGGAAGTAAGCAGAATTCCTCCAAAGTGAGGGAATCCCTGGTTGTCACCTGGGTAACCAAAAACTAATGTCCCCATAACAGGAACAAACAGCAAAAAAAAAAACAGGTAAAAAAACCCTCTACACTCCAATAAATTAGTTTTATCTTTAGTTACACTTTAATTGGCATCACTTTGATTTTATTAAACCATTTCCACCCACCCCAACATCTTTTTTAAAAGTTCTGAATGCCCAGGATCAGGAAGGATCAGTGATCAGTGGGCAACTACATGGAAAATGAGGTTCAGTGTAGAAAAATCTAAAATAATGCATTTGCATTTAATTCTCCCGCTCTACAAGACTCTGGTCCAGCCACACCTAGAGTATGCTGTTCAGTTCTATCCAGTTCTGGGCACCTCAGGAAGGATGTACTGGAAATGAAGCGAGTACTAAGAAGGGCAACAAAGCTAATAAAGGGTCTGGAGGATATTAGTTATGAGGAAAGGTTGCGAGCACTGAACTTATTCTCTCTGGAGAAGAGACGCTTGAGAGGGGATATGATTTCAATATACAAATACCATACTGGTGACCTCACAATAGGGATAAAACTTTTTCGCAGAAGGGAGTTTAACAAGACTCGTGGCCACTCATTAAAATTAGAAGAGGTTTAACCTTAAACTACATGGAGGGTTCTTTACTGTAAGAGCGACAAGGATGTGGAATTCCCTTCCACAGGTGGTGGTCTCAGCAGGGGCATTGATAGTTTCAAGAAACTATTAGATAAGCAGATAGATTTGCGCAGCCTATTGCATTAGGGTGTGCACCCCAAAATTCAAACACGTATGCGTGTGTGTGCATGTGTATATGTACTGATGGTGTCAGTAGAGCAGTGAACGGTGTCATAAGGACAGAAGGACAGAGATTGGTGTCAGTAGGGCAGTGGACAGTGTCAGTAGTTTTATTTTTATTTTTTTTTAAGATTTTATTTTTTAACATTTTTGTAAACAGGGGGGAATATGCACCACACAAGGTGATTAGGGTATGCCCAGGCACACCTGGCACACCCTGTTGGCATGCCTATGAATAAGCACCTGAACGACCGCAACATACAGGGATATACAATGTAATACTGACATATAATCACACACATAGGTTGGACTTGATGGACTTGTGTTTTTTCTCAACTTCACCTACTATGTAACTATATAACTATGATCATGTGACCACTTTGTCAGCTACCAATAGTTAGTCCAGACCTAGAGCTGTCTTTGACAACTCAGTCTCTGTTTTGGGAACAAGCAGTGAGCACCCTCTCAGCAGAGAAACATCTGTCACCCAGCGACCCATATGTGCAGTGTGTGGGCGTTAAAGCCCATCCTTTTGCTGCCGCACATATGTGTTATGCAGGCAACAAAGGGCCATGCTTTAATATAATAAAGTGAACTTTGCTCTTTTACATAATCTATATTCATTGAGGTTATGCAACCCTTGGGAGTTTACATAGACCCACACATATTCTCTGACATATCAGACCTTCAGACATTCGCCAGACTGCCAATCCCAGCCTGTCTGAAGGCAAACCACGTTTAACCTAGTCAAATTTGGGTCATTTTCAAACATATTGTCTCATCTCTAGCTTTAACACAATAAACAAATGCTACAAGACATTAAAGATCCTAATTGATAGGAGTCCCTAGTGTTGCTAGCTAAACACTCTAAAAATTTTTGGTACTGTGTATAAAATGTTAGTGCCAATGTGATTGTTGATGATATATGAAAGCATTGTTTAGCTTTGGTTCTGGACATTTTTAAGTAACTTGTTGTTATTGTGTATGACAAAACATTATACTAATAGATAGTGAGCTTGGCAAGTTGCTGATTCACAAATGTGATGATCTTGAAATTGTATTCCCCAAAATATTTGCACTGATGCCTTGCTGCAAAATTTTTAAACTTGTATAGGTCAGAATTCAAAATACTAACTGATGGTATTTTTACTTGAATGTTGCACCTTATCAACTTTAAGTGTGGCTAGAGTTCTGGTCTCAGTATTTTTTACAGTAATAACCAGTTCAGTTTTGGTGACTAGTCCTCAGAAAAGACGTTGTTGAATTAGAAAGAGTTCAGCAAAGGGCAACAAAATAATAATGGGGATGGAGGACCTGAGCTATGAGGATCAATTACATAGAGTACAGTTATTCACTCTGGAGAAAAGGCTCTTGAGGAGGGAATAGGATTATAATGTACAAATATATCAAAGGTGACTCCAGTAACTGTAATAAACTGTTTACACTAAGGTCCATGAAAAGGACATGTGGTCATGACTTACAGTTAAAAAAAAGATGTTTAACCTTAGATTGCGGAGAGGGTTCTTTACTGTTAGAGCAGTAAAAATGTGTAAGTCCCTTCCCCTAGCTGCAAGTGTTGATAACTTCAAAAAAACTTTTAGATGTCTTCCTCAGAAAGCAGAATATACAGTGATATGGGAATTGTTAGAGAATAAAAATCATACACACACATAGGTTGAACTTGATAGACCTGTATCTTTTTTTTTACCTTGTAAACTATGTAACTCTAAAATGTATAACAAGTAGTCACAAGAACTTGAAAGCAGCAATATAAAGTAACCTGTTAGGTTGGAAGGCAAGAGATCTCACCTCCATCCACATAGTCCTGTCTTGTTGAGATTCACCTTGGAGCTAAGCTACTGCAAACTCTTGTTTGACACAGTAATTCCAAGTCTGATCTCTTTCCATTGAGCTAACCTAATTTTATTTGACTGTGTAATTATGATGGAAGCCAGCCAATCCAAGGCAGTCGTTTGGGCACAACCTTTGTGGAGTTTTGTTCCACTAGACTGAGTGAAGAAGGAAGGTTACAAATAATAAGCTTCTCTGGCTGATTTGTAATGAACTAGTTATAAATGGCCCCTTGCTTTCATTGCTGCAGCCTGAGATTACAAAACAGCTTTAACTAAATGCATGCAACCACATCTTATTTTGATCAGCTTTAGTGAAGCTATGGCATGTAATTATCATAATCTAACAATTAGCCCGGCATCCTTTTTCAGTGTTTAATTACCCTGATAAACTATAATTGAATAGAGGACTTAACAAGAAAAAAAAAAGGAAAAAACTTTCTGTCTGCTCAGGTAGGACCACTGCATCATTGTCTCTAAACAGCTCAGTGGTGTTGTGCAGACAACTGCTTGTTGCCTATTATTTCCTCTGTTTTACATTCTAGCTGGATTTCATCATCAGTGCTTGACCTTGACTATTAATCTTAGTGTTAGTGAAGCCTCGGCGCAAGGCTCAGGTTGTAGCATATGTGCAAATCAAACTAGGAAGAACAAACAGATTTAAATTTGCATGTAATGAGGGTAATGTACCGAGCCATGTGCAAGTTCGTGATTATTTTACCTTCTAGCTTATTTACAAGTCTTCATTTTTTATTAGCCCTGATCCTGATATTCGTTTTGCTATTAGTAGCTTCAAATCACAAATCCCTTACTGTTTATTGACAGAAGTTGATTGTAGTGTTGGTGATTATTTCTTATTCATTTTAGCTACACAGGTATTGTGTAGCAGAATTAGGTTTTATTTCCTTGTCTGGGGCTAGTAATTGAAGTTGGCATTTGAAAATCAGTGAGGAATATCATATTAAGATGAGGCATGGCAAAGAAACACGTGACTCTCATAATACAGGTCTGTGCAACGATTCAGGCATCATCTGTGTTCTGTTATCTGCAATGTGCCAATGTTCAACCTTTCTGATGTGTCTTCTATTATCAAACAACCAAAACAGAATAATGGGTTAACATTTACCGATCTAAAAAGTTTAGGAAAAAAGTTTGGATTCCCGCCTGTGTTGAACATGTATAGTTTTGAATTTTTGAATTACAGTGGTACAGAACATTGCTATATTGTTCACTTGCTCTCCTCTACTGGTCTATGGGCAGCTAGTAATCAGTTTCCCTATTTGTCTCAATATCAGCTCAATATCAATTTTAACTATAGATTTTTTTGGAGATTATGTGGCCACAAAATATACTTACAAAAAAATATTTGAGTATCAGAAATACAGCAATGTTGTGTATTTGTTAAACGCCATGTGAAGTAATTTGTGCAAGAAGGTTACCAGTGTATAAAACACATTAAAGGGGAATTCCAGCTTAAACCTAACTACTTAAAACTGTTCCCTCCCCCCTCCTAACACCTATGCGTACTAACCTGTGTAAGAAAAATATATATAGTTACCTATTTTCAGTCCACTTTAGCTTGGTCATGAGATCTCCCCTGTGCCTGACAGCAGTGCTGCTGGGGAGAAAATAGAACATTCCGGCCATGGCTATTAAGGCCTGAAATGATAACATTACCCATAGGCTTCAATGACTCACTCCTCTCCACTACAGCTGCATTGGCTAACCCATGGGAGCAGGATCACAAGACCTGAAAATTGGTAAGTATATATATCTTTGTTACACAGGTTAGTCAGAATAGGTGTTAAAAGGGAGGGGAGGACAGTCTTTAAGAGAACTTAGTATTAAGCTGGAATTCTACCCTAATAGGCACTGTAGCTGGCCCTCTACTCCCCTATCCATTATTCTGTGCTGTATCCTGACAACCACCACAGATAGCTCAAGTCATAAACTTGATTGATGCTACTCAGTTGAAAGCCCTTGATGTCCACAATCCCTCACCTATTTGTGTCTTTCTGACCCCACTGCATTAAATATGCAGTAAAAAGAGGAACTCATCAGCATCTTATATCACAGTTGACCGTTGACAGGTAAGTTTTGCTTATCCGATCTAAAGTTCAAAAGGTCACAATGGCTGTTTTAAGACCTACCAGTTAAATAGACATTGATGTCTGGCTTAAAAAAAATTTTAACTCAAAAAGTACCTTCTTATGCGCTCAGCCTCCTCCAAATCTCTTTTTTGCTGCTGTGATCTGACTTCCTAGTAGAGAGTGGCTACATTTTTTTAATGGTCCCATTGTGTGTAAGAACATAGCCACCCTTGCTTGCTGACTCCCAAAATGGACTAGGGACTATGGACTATGGGATTTGTAGTTGAATAGAGCAGTGTACATGACCACAACTAAGGTGCACTACTCTTTAAAAACAATCTGAAGGATGGAGAGAAGAGGTTTAGGAGCCCATGGAGGATGTTACAAGAAGGAAGTAATAAACTGTGATTACAGTGCCATAAAATAGTGGATGTGTATAGACTATTTTTGAAGGTTAAGGATATTGTTTAAGCCCTTGGAGCTGGCACCTCCCAACCCTTTAAGGGGTTTAGGATGGCGGGCGGCAGGGTGGGGTTTATGATCATGTGACTGCCATGATTAGCTGTCACATGATTGGAAAACTGGTTGCAAGAAGCGATTGTGAGCTTTCCATTAGCCGCAGATAACTGTGCCAGGAGCATGCAGGGCATGTGCTCTTGGCACAGTGGTATCCCACCAATTCGCAAAAAATATGCTGCCACTTGGCACCAACGCCCACCCATCGAGAGTCTGTATATTTGTGTGCAGCCGGCAAAAACAGGTCAATGTCATGTAGAGTAATGTTTCTCAACAAAAACAACGTTTCTCCAAGTACCCCCAGCATGTCATGTTTTCAGAAACGACTGTGGTAATTACTAAGGCAGTGAAACTAATCAAATCACCTGTGCAAAATAATGGAAAACCTGAAAACATGATCTGTTGGGGGTACTTGAAGACTGGAGTTGAGAAACATTGTTGTAGGGTAGCTTTAGACGGGCATCTAAATCTCCCTTGCCTCTGAAGCCCGATCTGTGCTTGGATCACGCTCCAGAAGCTACTGACAGGTGGTGAGGAAGTGATGCAATGCCTCTTCCCCACCTGTTTCAAACCCATTTTTGCTGACAAACTGACCGCAACTGTGTGTATTGCTTGCGGTTACAGAGCATCTGCGCTACTTCCCCGTTGACTTGAATGTGTAACAAAGTTGACCCAACTCGCTACAAGTTGGCTTAACTTTGCTGCAGGCGCGATGTGAAGAATCGTGGCCACAGCATGTAAATACCTCTGTCTGCTGCTTATTGCAACTTAAGGGGGGGGGGTGGTTGGTGGGCGGTGGTTGGTGGGCGGTAAAACCGCAGGTCAACTGTGCATTTTTGCTTTCCTCCAACCACAAGTCTAAATAAGGCCTCAGGGTTTAACATGCAGAGAGAGGGAAAAAACGAAACAGGACAGACCTCAGGAAGCAAACCTACACACCCCACATGTCAGGAGCTTTCTGGACTAGGCTGGGAATAAAAACAAACACTTCAAGGTAATGAAAACCCATAGCATCAGCTGTAAATCTCTTCCATTGTGGACATACATTATTACTCTTTTAAAGCCCTGTTCATTTTCTTGTCCATTACAAATTCTATTCACTGTCATGATTATAATCAGGTGCCTTTTACAAACCAACATTCATTTAAAATATATGCAAATAGACTTAAATATTTGAATCCGACTATACTAATTCATAATGCAAGCAAAGCAATGATTGTAAAACCGCATTAATTCAAGGCTTTCAAAACTTCTGTGATATGTAATTTTCTAGTCAACGGTAGTAAAAAATAGTTAACCAACGTTTTTATTCCTGTCTTTTTGTGACAATGGAGGCTCAGCTTATGCTATAACAGAGTTATTATAACATCAAAGAAACACAGCAAACAAATTAAATTAATGCATAGAAATGTACATTTAAAAAGTTGTAAGGGAATTTGCATATATTCAATCTTTTATAAACATGAGATCCATTGAGACAGCCTTCATTTAAGAGGACTTTTTTTATTTAACTGATGTGTTTAATACAAGGGTGACTCTGTTAGCTTCATGAGTCCTTCCTTTGTGACTAAAATTTCACTTTTTTTCACATAATACAGTCATAAACAAGTGTCTGTCTAATCATTTACATATAGATGAGGTCTTTTCAAGTGAGCTAATAATTATTTATAATCTCCAAGGAATTGATGCACACTTTTAGATACCACTTGCATATTGCTTAGTTGTTCTAGTCATATAATCAAATGGAAATAAAAATATCTCAAGAAACTCATCATTGGCATGTCTTCCTGTGGTGTGATGTCTGCTTAAGCGAATCTGAAATGTTCCTCGGTTGATTTTTTTATGTAATCAAACCATGCCACCCACATTCAAACTTAGCAGCTGGAAAGCATCTATTGTAGACCAGTCTAAGATAGCATACACATGAGCATAGGTATATGTAGAGGAGTAGCTGTGCATTGCTCTCCATGCAGAGCTCACCAAATTCCAGTAGCATGGGCACTTAAGCATACTGGACAGAGAAAAGCACAATGAATTGAAATTACATCAATTGAGGTGGAACTACCCAGATAGTAAGGATAACTTGCCACAAATTTGTGGCAGTGTTGGATTGTAAGTCTTGTTAACTTGCTGAACATTTTAACTTGTGAGTTGTATGCTTGCAGAGCACTTGAAGCACAAGTTCTCGAAGCATTAAAAAATAATATAATAAAAATGTCCCACGATGTAGGTTCATCTCACGCCATCTGACGAGCTGAAAAAAGAAAAAAAAAGCAGCAACAGCTCCACCTCCATGGAAGGCTCCCGCCAGGTGACACATCTTCACGGTGACAGCTATTACATAGCTGAGGGCGGGGCCACTCGGTGACGTAAACAGGTGACCCCCCCTTGGATGCCACATGACGTCTAGGGAAGGAGGGGTCGCCCATTTATGTCACCGTGTGGCCCCGCTCCCAGCTAGATAACAGCTGTCACCAAGAAGAAGCATCACTCGGTGGGAGCTATGTCTTTTTTTTTCTTTTTTCAGCTCGTCGGGTGGCGTGAGATAGACCTACATTGCGGGACATTTTTATTTTTTTATTTTTTAAAAAAGGACTTGTCTCAAAAGTGTCTCCTGTCTTGTTTACTATTTTGGCACTTTTTTGTGAAATGGTAGGGATACAATGTACCCATTACCAATTCACAGAGGGGGAGGATGGGATCTGGGGTCTGAGGGTCCCCTTGTTAAAGGGGGCTTCCAGATTCCGATAAGCCCCCTGCCCGCAGACCCCCACAACTACCAGGCAAGGGTTGTGGGGATGAGGCCCTTGTCCCCATCAACATGGGGACAAGGTGCTTTGGGGGGGCACTCCAAAGCACCCTTCCAATGTTGAGGGCATGTGGCCTGGTATGGTTCAAGAGAGGGGCTGCTCTCTCGCCCCCCTTTTTCTGCGACCTGCCAGATTGTGGGCTCGGCTAAAGGTCTGGTGTGGATTTTGGGGGGACCCCTTCGCCATTTTAAAAAAAATCTTGGAGCAGGGTTCCCCTTAAAATCCATTCCAGACCTGAAGGGTCTGGTATGGATTTTGTGGGGACCCCATGCAATTTTTTTTAATTGGCACAGGGTTCTCCTTAATATCCATACCAGACCGTTCAGGGTATGGATTTTTTCTAAAAAAAAATTTGGTTCAAGGTTCCCCTTAATATTCATACCAGACCCAAAGGGCCTGGTAATGGACTGGGGGGGAACCCATGCCATTTTTTTCAATGATTTTTATCTGTATTGCCGAGACCCGAAATTCATTACAGCCGCGATCAGTTTTAAATGACTTTTATTTCTTTACAAATGTCATTATTCTGTGGTACTGTTCTAAACACAGGAAAACTGTGCTACTTTACAGGCATACTATAGACACTCCCAGGCACATTATTTAAAGGAATATTTCATTTTTATTGTTTCACTTTAAGCATTATTAAAATCACTGCTCCCAAAAAAACATCAGTTTTTAAAACTTTTTTTTGCATTGATACATGTCCCCTGGGGCAGGACCCGGGTCCTCAAACACTTTTTTATGACAATAACCTGAATATAAGCCTTTAAAATGAGCACTTTTGATTTTTCATGTTTGTGTCCCATAGACTTTAACTGTGTTCGTGTGTTCGTCCAAATTTGTTGCCTGTTTTCATGTTCTTGTGTGAACTGAACTGGGGGGTGTTCGGCACATCCTTAGTCCAGAACACTAAGTCTCTTTTCACTCTGCTGCCTCGTTCCTCTGCTATCTGCATGAGTCACTTCTGACAGGTTTTCAAGGGGGTACACACAAGACGAGTCACCCTGTACCAGGAGAGAGAGCTGCAGTGATCGGTCTTTATTACAGGAAGCTTATGCACAGAGGCAATGTTTCATAAAGAATTACTACACAGATCTGAAAAAAAAAAATTAACAATCCTATAGGGTATTTGAGAACACCTTAAAAAAACTGAAGTAGAGTCATGAACTCTAGTACAGATATGTCACCAATAAGTCTTCAAAAAAAAAAAAACTGTTATGCTTAACGCTTAAAGTGTTTCTTCCTGTGGAGTAAAATTAGAGAAACCCCCAATATACACTATATTGTCAAAAGTATTGGGACACCTGCTTCTATAAAAGCTTCAACTCTTCTGGGAAGCTTTGTGCACTGGTGTGCACTTATGTTGGAACAGGAAGGGGCCATCCCCAAACTGTTCTCACAAAGTTGGGAGCATGAAATTGTCCAAAATGCCTTGGTATGCTGACACATTAATGCCCTGTACACACGATCGGACATTGATCGGACATTCCGACAACAAAATCCATGGATTTTTTCCGACGGATGTTGGCTCAAACTTGTCTTGCATACACACGGTCACACAAAGTTGTCGGAAAATGCGATCATTCTGAACACGGTGACGTAAAACACGTACGTCGGGACTATAAATGGGGCAGTAGCCAATAGCTTTCATCTCTTTATTTATTCTGAGCATGCGTGGCACTTTGTGCGTCGGATTTGTGTACACACAATCGGAATTTCCGACAACAGATTTTGTTGTCGGAAAATTTTATAGCCTGCTCTCAAACTTTGTGTGTCGGAAAATCCGATGGAAAATGTGTGATGGAGCCTACACATGGTCGGAATTTCCGACAACAAGGTCCTATCACACATTTTCTGTCGGAAAATCTGACCGTGTGTACAGGGCATAAAAGTTCCCTTCACTGGAACTAAAGGGCCCAGCCCAACCCCTGAAAAACAACCCACACCATAATCCTCCCTCCACCAAATGATTTGGACCAGTGCACAAAGCAAGGCCCATAAAGACATGGATGAGCGAGTTTGGGGTGGAGGAACTTGACTGGCCTTCACAGAGTCCTAAACTCAACCCGATAGAACACTTTGAGATGAATTAGAGTGGAGACTGCGAGCCAGGCCTTCTCATCCAACATCAGTACCTGACCTCACAAATGCGCTTCTAGTAGAATGGTCAAAAATTTGCATAGACACGCCTAAACCTTGTGGACAGCCTTCCCAGAAGAGTTGAAGCGGTTATAGCTGCAAAGGGTTCATGTGTTCCTATTTATATAGCATCTCTAAATGACATTTTTAAATCATTTTTCTTACCTTTCTAGCTGTTTCTTTGGGGTATATATATATATATTTATATATATATATATATACACACACATAGGACTCTACACAGCTTTTGCTGCTTAGAATAGATGTACAGGTAAGGGACAGGTTGAGGATAGCTTTTTAAGCACATTAACATACAACGTAAAATCAAAGCTTTGATATGTTTAACCCATTGTTAGAGCAGACAGTCCCCATCTAGTTTACAAGTGATATGGAGATCTGCCAGCATAGTAAAAGTGGGATACATTATGGTAAACTTAACTCCACAGCCTCTTATTGATATTACATAATTGGAGAAAGCTAAATAGGATTTTTCAGAAACTAAGTAGCAGGTAAGGCAATTTGTAAAGTAAGTCAGGGAACATGTAACAAAAATAAGTTAGGTGTTATCCCGATTCATCAGCAAAAGTGAAAAACAAACTTTAAGCATCTACTAAAAACTGAGATATCAATCTTGGATAGACTGACACCTATAAATAGAGTAACAATGACCTTGAGATCATGCTGACAAAAGTACAAATATCATCTTACAGCTTTGATATTCCAAGTATTATCTGAGCCAGTGCTTATTTTACCAAGCGCTTCATTTAAATGATTTAGCTTCTTATTAGTCATAATTAGTTTGTCATTATTTCCTTTAGTCATATTATTAATATCATTTTCATACTTTGTTCTGCTGTAGCACATTCAAGAAATCAATAGCCTTTACATTGCATCAGATTTCTCGATAAGCATTTGGCAAAGAGCCATTTACAATCATATAAAAAAAAAAAAAGTACAATGGCTTATATCTAACAAGCTGTTGTTTGATCACAACCATAGGGAAGCACTGATCTGACTTTCCTACCACTTAAAGCGATAGTAAAGGTTAGTTTTTTTTAATTATTATTATTAAAATAACAAACATTTCATTTATACCTACCTTCTCTATGCAATGGTTTTGCACAGAGCAACCCTGATCTTCCTCCTCTCTGGTCCACCGCTAGTGCTCCTGGCTTCTCTTTCCCGCAGAGTGCTTCCACGGCAAGCCGCTTGCTATGGGGCACATGTGCATGCTCGCTCCTGAGCCCTGCTCTGTGTGTCCATAAGACACACAGAGCATGGATCTGCCTGGCCCCCAGCTCCCTTGTCTATGGCTCTGATTGACAGCAGTGGCTCCCACAGCTGTATCTGAACCAATGAAGAGAAAGAGAGCCAAGAGAGCCCATCAAGAGCGAGAGAGAGCCCATCAAGATTAGGCTCAGATAAGTATTTAGGAGGGCAGAGGTGGGAGCTGCATATAGAAGGTTTTTTTACCTTACTGCATAGAATGCAGTAAGGTAAAACAAACCTTCTGCCTTTACAACCACTTTAAGCTTGCGATGGATAGAATTTCGAATGGAAATCCTTGGAAAGTTCTTTGGAAAATTTTTATAAAAATTCTCAGAACATTCACGTTGTTCAAAAGATTTACCGTATTTATCGGCGTATAACACACACTTTTTTACCCTGATAACAGAGGGTAAACTGTGCCTGCGTGTTATACGTCAATATCTATTTTTTTAACTGAGGGGGGGCGGGGATCGGGCGGTCCGCTCGCCTCTCCTAGCCCTGGGACAGCGCTGCCAGGACAACTGCAGAAAACATTACTGCCAGCCCCCTCCCACGCGGTCATGTGACTGTCAATGAAAGAGAGGAGAGCAGTCACATGACTGGGACCATGGCGCCAATGGAGGTGTTCAATAGATCCACAATTGACACAGGAGGAGCGGTGCAAGAGAAGGGGCCAGCAGCGATGGCCTCTATGCTCCAGAGCATGCTGGCAAACGTATGTATATTTCTTACTTCTTGACTTCTACTTTAATGTCTGCTGAGGGATGTTTCTTGTGCACATGTGTGCACACCTTTGGATATTACTCTGCCTGCAGTTCCTTTTGTCAACTTTTTCCATGTTCTGTTTAAAACTGCCCATCACCCTATCCTACCCTATCATACATTCAATAGCTCCGATCCAGAGCATGCTGGCCATGACGTCCCAGGAGACTGGGGGGTCTCCTGGGATGGCAGAGGAGGCGGGGGGGCTTTATAATGAAAGGGGTCTGTGTACCATGCGGGGGTCTGTGTGTTATGCAGAGGGCTCAGTGTACTATGCAGGGGGTCTGTGTGTTATGCAGGGGGTCTGTGTGTTATGCAGGGGGCTCAGTGTGTTATGCAGGGGGTCTGTGTGTTATGCAGGGGGTCTGTGTGTTATGCAGGGGGTCTGTGTGTTATACAGGGGGCTCTGTGTACCATGCAGGGGACTCAGGGGGCTGTGGAAAGTCTTTTTCCTGAAACGTCCCTCTTAAAGTTAAGGTGCATGTTATACGCCGTTGCGTGTTTGTTCAAGAAGAATTTTCCATTCAGTTCCTTAACATTTTCTCATCACTGCGATTGAAAACAAATGTAAATTTAACCCACTAATTAGAGAAATTTACACATTTCTAAGAACTTTTTTTCCTAAGAATTTTTGTTTGAAATTCTACCCATCTATGCCCAACTTTAGATTTTTACTTGAAAAGGCAGCCTTCCTAGGTTTTGGATGGGTGCCAGAGTGGAATAATTAGTTAATGATTCCTCTAAGTCTGGATTACCCACTAGATAACATAATAATGCTAGCACCCAGTAGATTAGTTTTATATTTATCAGCCAACTTTGCTAACTTCAGTAGACATAAAACCATCCCATCATCTCAACCTGTGGGTTTATTGCCCCCCCCCCCCCCCCCCCCCAAGGTTCTGCTGTGACTCCCATCTAACTGCAAGCCATTCCACAATGTGAAGCAGTTAGAGATTGGTGAACTAGTTTAAAGTTAGTAACTTGCCTAGGACCTTGGATAGTCCATCTCTAGCTCTGTTTTAAAGGACCTGAGTGGTGAAACAGTTTCTAGATCTCTACTACTGCTGTCAAATGTCAAAACATGACATGAATTTTACTTTTCTTATAGGTAGGTAAAGCTTGAGCTATGGTGCAGAAATCAATTTAAAAACAACATTTAGCTATTTCCAGAGAGCGACATCCATTCAAAATCATAATTAGTTTTGGGCGGACCTTCTATTTATCAGCACTTTTTAAATATTAATTTTTTTGAACACAGTGATGGGAAGTAGTAGAGATATGCTCTTTTATTGGTATAGTTTACTTAATGCCCTTTTCATTTTACACAAGCAGTTAAAGCGGTAAAAAAAAAAAAAATAATAATAATAATATATTGCAGCTTACCAATGTTTAGATGTGGCGGCTACATTCATTTCCTTTTTTAGGCTTTTTTTCCCCTTTATTTTCACCTGGTAATCCAGCCAGCTATACATTTCATGTCTTTAGGTTTCTCCACTCTGAATGGGGGAGCAACAGAGACATCTTTGGACAGCAGCATTGTCAGTATGGGGAGAGGGTAGTGTTAGACACAAAAGCAGATTTAGATGGACTTGACTAACAGATTAAAGCTGAACTCCCATTAGGCAGTTACAGTAACAGTTTTTTTCCTTTTGGAATAAAAGTTTTTACATAAATAAAGAAAAGCTGATCATTGTAAGTGCCCCTGCCAGTGATCAATGCTTTGTCTCAACCCTCTAACTGTTACTTTTTGCTGGACAGCTTGATCTGTTAAAGGAAGTTGGAAAATAACAGATTTACTGACAGGATCACCTGGGGAAATTAAAGTAAAAAAAAAAAGTAAAAAAACGAAACAAATGCAGTCACCACATTTGAGGATTGGTAAGCTTCAATATAAAAAATTTTGGATTTATATCACAAGCTGTGCATTTGAGGTTGGACCTTTGAAGAGCAGAGGGAACTGAGATGAATTACCTGGTATGGTTTCTGTCAGGCTTACTGTGACACATACACAACAATCTGTTCTAGATTTGTGACATATATTATTTGTCACTCTTGCTTGATTTTGATCAATGTCATCAAGTTTTTTTTTTTTTTTGCTTCAGCTGGAAGAAGACATAATAAACTAGGTATCACATCTAGCACAACACATAAGTCATAGGTACATACAACACATTAATATGATTATTTTTTTTATCATTATCATTACTTCTGTCAATACCCAAATGTCAGCATGTAAGTGCAATGTGAAGTTTTCAGGCTATTTAATTAATTGAGGTTTGCGTTTTTGCCATGTGACCAGCTTACCATCCTGGCTAATGAGGGATTTGTTTTTCAAATACTTCTGCTTATGTATTCAACTTTAAACTTGGGTGAAATTCAGATTTTGGTGACATTTTGGCATTTTGATTAAATGCTTTGAATTCAGTGGATAAGGTAAAATTAAAGCTAAAGTTTGGCTAAAAAAAAAATCTCTACAGCTTTAGTAATATCACTTACCTGTAATAATGGATATCTCACCTTGTGCATGCTGCTTAGTCCAGATTTACTTTAAAGCACCTTCATTTAGCTGGAACCCATGTTTATGCCTTGAAAAAAAATCTTCCTTAAGTAAAAAAGCATAATTTTGAGTATTGCAATTACATCAGAATCCACTTTAGAATACTACATATTATTCATTTGAACTTATCAGGCAAGTCACGGAGAAAACAGCAGATTTGTGCACACTTCCTTGTAAAGTTGATTAATGATCCTTACTGACCATCATACACTAGCATTAAGGAAGTTTTCTTTTTGTGCTTATAGCAGCTGTAGTGTTAGAGGTCAAAGGCTCAACATCCATGTGTTGCTGACTTCCACCTGTGGCTGCAAGAAACTTAAAACTTCCTTTCACTGGTCTTTTAAATCATCTGAAGCTTTCAGAGCAACCATTCAAGAGTTTATGAAAGTAACCGTGAACTGTGGTAGCTTTGAGGTCGAATTATTAAAGTATTGTAGCCTGGGACAATTCAAAAATCATTAACCCCTTCACTGCTGGGTCAGTTTTTCCCACACACATACTAAAATACACTTTATAGACTGGACTATTCACTAAATACACCCTCAAATTGTATAATTTCCAAAAGCGGAGAACCCTTAAAATAAAAGATGGTAGCCTTGATTCTGTATTCCCCACATTATTTATTATAATGCATAACATCTTTATTTTCCATAAACAATACAATAATTTTAGTCACACGAATACAAAGTGGGAGCCTGCTTTATATGTGACTGTATACCTGGGTAATAACAGATTCTGACAATATAAACACCAGAGATCCATGATGCTGGCCATACATGTGGCAATTTAATTAACTGAGCACCGTTTAGAATACATATTGGAGATAGAGATTTTCAGCATCACAGCTAGTTCAGCATTGTTGCACATTTTTATCCCTACCATCATCGGAGTGAATAATACATGAATCGAAGTTTGGCCAGTTCAGCAGGGAGTGGCCAAATTTCAGTCCATGTACGGTCTAGCTCACAGGTGTCAAACCGGCAGCCCTCCAGCTGTTGTGAAACTACAATTCCCATGAGGCATTGAAAGACTGACAGTTACACCATCAGGCAGAGCCAGGATGGGACTTGTAGTTCCGCAACAGCTGGAGGGTTGCCAGTTTGACACCCCTGGTCTAGCTGGTTGTACAAAAGTTGATCTATCTCTTGACTTTTGTACAGCCAGCCTGATGGGTTTTTTCCGAATGATCAGCGGTGCTGGCACAAGCCATCACTGTAATCTGCTAATAGGGAAGGCTCCTGGCAGCAGAACACAATAGCACTGTGGGAAGGTTTTTCCCATCAGCATCAAGTGTGTTATTGGGGGAATTGGCACTTTGTTTTGCGCAACCCTCTGGTTCCATGAAAAAAATGTATAATGTATGGCCTGCCTAAAGCCCCGTACACAAGGGCAGAATGCCAGGAGACATTTGCTGGGTCACAAAAAAAAGTCCGACATTCTGCTCGTGTGTATGTCAGTCTGTCAGATGTGCATGCTGGAAAACCAGCAGCCAACCGCCTCCCAATCAGCGCTCTCAGACAATGACAGAGAGCACTGATTGGAGTGTTCTGGTGTGGGCCGTCCCCCTGTCAGAACACAGCAGCTCAACGAGGGAAATTGCTGGACTGACCTTGCATGGTTAGTAGTACAGTGTCTCTGACCGGAGCTGACAGTTTTTTATCGTGCAACCCACTGAGTTGCATGAAAAAAAAAACTGTTAATGTGTACCCAGCTTAAAGTGGATGTAAACCCTCACATACACCCTTGTGAAGTGAACAGCCTCAAATGATAAACAGGGATGAAACAAATCCCCCTACATTATTATTATTATTATTATTTATTATTATTATTATTATTATAGAAAACAACAGTTTTCTATATATCTCAGCATGCCCTGGAGGTGATCTGTGCTTTACTTCTGCAGAAAAATACAGGCCACTGCAAATAGTATACTATAATGGTGATATATATGCAGTTTGTGTGTGCGAAGAGAGATTGGAACACCTGTCAGGTTTTTGTATTGCTCTCTGTACCCCAGTTAGGGAGATTCATCCTCTCTATTTGTCATGTTTACTATTATCACTTCCAATGGGGATACTATTTCTGGTGACCCAGTTGACAACCAAGGATTCCCTCACTTTGGAGGGATTTCCTGTCACTTCCTGTTTTGGCTATGGGACATGACGTGAAGGCAAATCTCTCCAATGGGACACAGAGTACAAAAAAACAAACAACAGGGGTTTTAATCCTAATCTACTGTATCTAAAATGAAAAACAAAACAAGTTTGTATTTAGTTTCACTGATATGTGTGCCAGTGGCTGTAGTGAAGTTTGGATACAAATAATTGAATTAACAATTTTTAAATTTACACTCACATTGGATCCATATAATTTTCTGTATGGAGATGAGACACCCAAATCTGGTTGCTGTCTGTCAAACTGATTTGTTGGCCCCTCTAATTTTACTTTGAAAATCAACATAATGGAATCTTCCAATGAAGACACTAATTCTGGGTACAACCAGGGGTCCCCTCATTTATTGTCTTCCTGTTTTGGCTATGGAGCAGGAAGAGAAGGGAAATTTCCCCAATGTCCCCCAATCAGAAACAGATCCCCTGACCAGGGTTATAACCTTCCCTTACTTTATCCAAAATGAAAAGTGCCTTTAGTTTTATTTTTACTGATCCTGAACAAAGCACAAAGGGCTGAGCGCTTCCAGATTCATTTTCTTCAGAGGAGTTTGGTAAATAGGAGTTCACTAATCTCCCCTCAATCTCTATGCTGAATGTAGCTTCCGGAGTCCTAAACTGCAAACTACAAATGCTATTTAATTCATTTTTAATATTCAAAGCAATCTCACCCATCTATCCATGTCTCCATGCTCTATTTGCTTGAAAATCACTTTGAAAAACACCCCCTAGCATTTCTGTCTGTGGCCATCTTGAGTAAGGGCAGATGATTCATGTAGCATTTACTTCCAGAAAGTCATCTGCCCATGGGCCAGGCATGCAGACAAGAGGCCATGCACTGTTTCCTTTTGTTTACCCAGTGGGCTGAATGAAAGAAAAAAATATTAAAAGATTCCTCCATCCACACAATTGAGGTGGAGTGAGAAATTTCTCCTGTCTGGGCAATAGATTTTGACAACGGGACCCACCATTGTCATAATATACTAAACAGCGGCTGCAGCGGGCTGGTTTTCCAGCATGGCCCTTTGACAGAAATCAATCAAATGATTGAGTCCTGTCCATGAGGCAAGGCCACACACTGATTAAAATTGGTCTGGACCCTGTTGAACTGGCCAAATTTCGATCAGTAAATGGACAGTATTAAAGTGATATTAAAGTCTTGTTGTTTTTGTTTAAAAATAATAAACATGTTATACTTACTTGCTCTGTGTAATGGTTTTGCACAGAGCAGAACAGATCCTCCTCTTCTTGGGCCCCTCACTGGCGCTCTTGGCACCTCCCTCCTGCCCCCATAGCAAGCAGCTTGCTATGGGGGCAACTGAGCCGAGCCACAGCTCTGTGTATCCATTCAGACAAGGAGCTGCAGCTCGGCTCCACCCCCTTCTCTCTCCTCATTGGCTCAGTGACTTTAATTGACAGCAGCAGGAGCCAATGGCGCTCGCTGTGTGTACTAGAAGATCAGAAGGGAGAGTCCCGGACAGTCAAGTCTCTCATGTAACATCGCTGTATGAAGATGGGACTCGAGTAAGTATTAGGGGGGCTGCTGCACACAGAAGGTTTTTTTTCTTAATGCATGGAATGCATTAAGATAAAAAAACCTTCTGCCTTTAGAACCACTTTAAGATCCCAGAAAGCTTTAAGATCCCAGAGGATCCAAGTGAGCAACTGTTTGAATCACTTCTAAATAAAAGGGATCTCATATTAGATCCAGCTAGAAGCTACAGAAAAGATTTAGATAAAAATATTAAAACATATTTTACTGAGGGTTGGTTCATCGTGTCTGTTACAGATCAATCACCGAAAAACATCCTTGTTTTAAAACAATGCAGTTTTGTTTGCACTTGTTTGGACGTCTCACTAGCCTCCGCGTCTTCTAATATGTATTCTTGATTTGTGCAATTTAAATAAACAACGCATATAATAACAGTTATCAAGAGCGTGAAAGACACCCGGCACTCCTTTGATTTGAGAGAGTACCAAAGGAGACATTATACAGTTTTCCACATGTCAACTCTGAAAGTGAAGCATTCCATGACCCCTTTTCACTCTTTGTTTATACTTCAGCTTCATCACTGTGACTGCTGCTGGAAGAAGATCAATTAGATGATAGCAAGGGAGGTCATTGAGCAAGGGTTATTGTATCATCAATATAATGTGATAGATTGAGGAGCTCCTGTGAAGCATGCATTACGTATAATATATAATTCTTGGTTTCACTGGCTCCACTAATAAGCTTTTTGTTTCATTAATCTAAAGATGATGTTTTGTAGACATTACACTCTTTTAAGGATAGTAAACATAGATTGTGCCTTGCTCCAGTGTAAACTATGAACTTTTTAATGGACCTTTCATTAGAATAAATGGTACTGGTATACATCTTGTCGGAAAGTTTACTATGCGTTAATGAATGAAATGAGCAGAACATTTTCAGAGCAAATTATTTATATCCGTTCCCACAGCTGTCCTGTCAAAGAGCACTGACATGCCAACTGAAATAGCATGTAATGGGTGAGCTGCTATCATTAACACATCCAGGGTCACAATGTTCTGTAAAGATGCTTCTTTGGTGGGCATACTTCTCTCTTTTTAGATATCTAAAGCTCAGGAAAGCTAAGGGGTCTGTTTATAAATTTTTTCAAACAACTTTCTCCAAGGATTCACACATTTTTCCAATTTAAATTCAATTAAAAAACGTGTAAACGTTATGAAAAGCTTGTGTGAAAACATTCATAAATACAACCCTTAAGCTAAGTTCACACTGTTAAGTGCCGAAACGCACACAAAATCGCAAGCGTTCCCCAAACACAAGGAGATTGTGCTGCAGTTTAGCAGACACACAGGGGTGCTAATAATTCTTAATGGCACCCCCATGCCATGGCAAAACGCCAGCGTTTTCACATGTGCAAAACCTCATGGTGTCGGAGCACCATGCCATTCAATGCAGCCCAATTTTTAAAAAAGGTCTGGGACTTATTTCTGTGGGTATGGCACCCGGTTCGTACACAAGTGTGAACCGGGCCTTAGTGTTTTGCCCTTAGGCCTGCATGTTACAAAGCCTCCGATGCTATTATACTATACTATTCTGGTCATTATGCAAAGCCACTTTGAGGGTCTATCTGAGAAATACTGTAGACCTGATTTGTGCCACTATGATAGGTATAGATTGTATGTAACATGTTTTTTTTTTTTTTGCTAACACTTCTGGGATTCTGAGAATTTGGACTGGTCTGCAGCATTTACATAGGCATTCAGGGGGAAATTACTATATTATTCTGAACATGGTCACTTTGCTTAGCCATACCACTTCTGGAAGTCTAAGTCTGGCCATACAGGGATCGAACCATCACTGGGCATGCTAAATGTACCAAGTTGATTGATCGATCAATCAGCTTGGGTATAACCAGTAGGCAGGATTCTCTTATGATTATCGCTAGCAGCTGCTATGCTATAGCCGCTAGTGATAATCATTGTCTGCTCCCGGTGGGGATGGAGCCCCCTCCTCTTGCAAGCGATAATTGCTGATTCCCCTGTCAGCACTGTCTGTGTTGATGGGGGGATCATGCATATTTATTTCATGCAACCCATGTTTGCAGGAAAGAAATTTGCACCGTGTATGGCCGGCCTAAGATTTAGGACTGGACTACACCACTATAATAGGACTTCTGCAGAGATATAAATATGAAATACAAACAGATCATAGAAGTGACTTCCATGCCTCTATGTCCTCTAAGTGAAATATAATAAAATTATTATGTTTAAAAAAAATAATTTTTAAAAAGATACTAAAAGATAATATGATAATAATGTTAGCACCTTATTGAGGAATCAATCTAAGCACAAAGCAGTTATGGTAGCCTTATCATTTGGGTTTGACATGAAAGACTGTAAGGAAGTAAAACATGTATTGTGTAAGAAAAAAAAATCATTATGCCAATATAACAAGAGTGATATCCTTTGACCTTCAGAGGTCAAGTGATTATTTTTTTTTCAAAACAATAATGTGCAACAACTTTTGCAATAATTCATATTTCGCCAGTCATTGTTTAAAAGAATATCAAACAGAATTGCTGTGTGGTTCCAGGCTTCATATTATATTCAATGTCAACTACTTCTGCTAATTGCTATGACTTGAAGAAAGATCAATATAATGTAACAATACCTACAAAACGTTTCTTGTAGACCTTTGAATATACGGTCGTGCATTCCCCATAAATGTGTCTTCAGTTAAATCTGTTTGATACAGTTTTTGTCTTCACAAAGGCAAGGGTGGGATTTAAGTTTCACTTCTAATTTATCATTCATAGCACATCGGAGTCAAATGTCACAAGACTGACACTTGCAAATTCTCTAGTATTGCATGTCTGAAAATGCTTTATAATAATTAAAGAGAAAACCCATTTGGGCTAGACTTCCTAGGGCTACAACTATCATCTGGCTCTTGTTCAGAGCTGTCAGGTTACCACGAGCGCTATTAATTCATATCCCAGAATCCTTTTATCATAAAGCTGCAGATTCTTTTCTGTGTAGTTTGGCAGCCAAACTGCACTGCTTTTACGTTTCTTGTAAATGCTGTACCGGGCTTTGTATATGTCTTAAAAATTTGTGCCAGCAAAATGTAACTAAATAAATATGGCTGTCCTGATGTCATAAATCATAGGAAAACTGGCTCATTGCTGTGAATATGTTATGAAATATGCAATAATTTTAATATGCTTTGCAGTAAAACCATAAAAAGTACATTCTTTTTGTATAAATCAATAACACTTATTTCATATTAACAAGGCCTTAATTACTTTTGGTCATATAATATTAGCAAGAATAATAATTATCTTTATCATTATTTTATATAGTACCAAAAACTGAACAACAAACCAGCCATGTATTACAGTATGCTAACATGCATTAAAAAATATAGCGAGTCTGACACTTGCTATGCAGTTTATTTATACATAAGTAACTGAATAATGAAATGTCTGAACCAAATGAAAAATGAAAGTATTAGTAGGAATGAGTGTAGTGATTTTGGTGAAAATGTTTAGCCCCAAAATTTACAAATTTCAAAATTTCAGAAATTTTTCACATTTGGAAACATCTAATTTACTTAGCGGCTTAGGCAAAATTTGTTTGAAAAAAAATCTGGTTTATTTTATTTAGTGTTCATTTTATTTTTGTTTTTTTCTTTTTTTTGTCTATTTGATCATTATTTGTATACAGTCATTTTCTGATATTTATATTTTACTTTTCTCAGTACCTGTTTTGATACTAACAACACAAAATAATAGGGCTAATGATGGTCTTTCTTTTGGCAGAACGGTTTCAGAATAGTAAAAACGGGTTTCTGTATCTGTCAGGGGCCATTTCTAGCCCATTATACTTTTAAAAAACATTTTTAATTTCACCTCCCTTTTGGCAAAATCTCTTGAATTTTTCTTAAATTTCTGATAAAAGAAAACTCAAATTTTTCTCACCTCAAATTATTACCACTGTAGTTATGTTCATTGTAAGTGCACATGCATGTTGTTGTTAGACCAATAACACCTGCCTATTGGAAGCCTTACCAATGAAAAGAATATGTGAGAGACCCCTAATCCTTTACTTGATTATAAGAAAGGATGAACCGTATCTGTCCCAAACTCTGAGAAAAAGCAGCTCTCTCCATGCCACTTGTATTTGGAACCCTTTAAAATTTTTATGAGCAATAACATACACCCACAATAACTTAATAACAAAACCCATGCTCAGATAATTTCATTTTAGCATACATATTTGGTGAAGTATTTCAAAGTAATTAGCACATTGTAAAAGGTCAAAACTTTTATCATGTAATACCTGTAAGTCACAGGTCACAGGAGTGCATTTCATTCTGCACTTCTGTGACCTGTATTCAGCCAACAGTGGGCTGAAGTCCACTGTTAGTTGACATCACTCTGCTGGTCCAGACTCTGGAGACATCCCAACTTTAATGTTGGGATCCAACCAGACACCTGACCAGCAGGTGGCTCAGCCTCTCGCTGTGCTGCTCAGAGCTTGAGCCAGCTGTATTTGCCCCCTCCACAGACTAGTGCTCCATAAGCACCAGAGGGGCAGACAGTGGTGACTAACCTTTCTGTTCTCTGTGTAGAGGTGGCGGGTGACAGATACAGCATTGGATTTATGCTGCATCCACCTAAGTGAATATGAAGTTTTATTTTTTTTTCAAAACCCACAGTTCTCTTTTAAATATCACCATTATGTTAATATTGGTAAGTTATTGAACAGTTTTTGCTCATATTGTATAGTGTTAATAATATAGGCAGAAAATTAGGCAGAATTAACAGAATATTTCACTGTGTTACCTACAGTACATATATATTCTGAACATTGACTATTCACACTAAACATGACTTTCTCTTTTTTTTTTCTCTGGTAGGTTCATGAGGGGTGACTACCATATTGAAGTATGCATCAACGACTATCTAGATGTATTCTGCCCTCATTATGAGGACTCTGTGCCTGAAGATAAAACTGAACGATACGTTTTGTTCATGGTGAACTTTGATGGCTACAGCTCCTGTGATCACACATCGAAAGGCTTCAAAAGATGGGAGTGCAATCGGCCCCACTCCTCCAATGGACCTCTAAAGTTTTCAGAGAAATTCCAACTCTTCACTCCCTTTTCATTAGGATTTGAATTTCGACCGGGAAGAGAATATTACTATATATGTGAGTTTCCTAAAATATTTCTGTGCTGATGACCTGAAGAAACTCCCACCAATATTTTCATGATGCTTTTATAGAAAATATACATGTTATATGATATAGTATGCATTAGTCTTATCATGCTTACATGTACAGTATGTGTCCTGTGCATGTGGTGGCACTCGCTTGCCATATGAATCGGAGACTTGTGCTGCCATCGGAAAGTGAAGTGACCTCCAGTTGACTTGAAATTAATATTGGAAAAGAACCATAGTTTGGAGAGTAGCATAATAACAATTCCCAGACTATGACTCAGATTGCTGTGCTATTTTGTAGGTATTGTTGTTTGCCATTCTTTGTGCTTTTTAGAGTTCTATGCACTTATCTAATTTTCCAAACACAGACCAGTAGGTGAACACGCTAAAGAATAAATTCAGGTTTAGGTAAAATGTTCTCGGCTCCCACGTCCTGCCTCTAGCTAAGCTAAAACCCCCACTCAAGGGCTCACTTACCTTTTATATATATATATATATATATATATATATATATTTTTTTTTTTTTTAATCTAAACCTGAACTTGACCTTTAAAGTTGACATTATTCAAATCTTTTTCGATAATTAGACAACGATACCAACAATATAAGCAAACCTTTGTATCTATCTCCTTTCACCTGTACTTTAAATGGAATAAATATAGAACTTAAACCTATAACTGTGACTCGAAGTGGATGTGAGAATAATGACTCTTCTCCACAGAAAAGTAATGTATACTACTAAAGAGAGCTTTAGACTGGCCTGATCCCACTCCAGCATTGCTGGTTGGTTTTTGAAACTCTGTTTTCTTCATAAACTGTAGCTCTTGCTAAGGCTTTCAATCTTTCTGTCTATCTAGCTATGTAATCTTATCCCATCCTGTGTATACAGTAATGCAGTGCGGGTATATAGTGAGGTAACAACTATTTAAACAGTGCCAAAAAGTAATATTGGCTTTTCATTTTCAGTATGTCTGCAACACTTGAAGTAACATTTTTATAGGAAATATACATTACATTTTTGTAGCATATGGTTTTTGTTCACCGCACTTATAAACAGACTCTTTCCTCCTTAAACTACAGTATAAAATGGACCATTGAGACAAATCTTTATTAACTGACTGCAAAAACAGTTTAGTAGTAGGAACAACACAAATGTGATTTCACTCCTGTAAATAAAACGTGGTTTAGGGGACTCAGGATAGATGTGTTCAAATGTTACAAGCAAACCATTGCAAATGTGAATATTACTGAATGCAGCCTCAGCACAATATAACAAACTTCTCTAATTAATGTGAAGATAGTCTCTTTGTTGCCAGTTGAGTAAACATTACTTTTGCAAAAATGATTAACGTAATATAAATATAATATTTGATTGTACATTTATGCTGCATGTCAAGTGAAAACACTTAGAAAGTGGACCAGGAAATGCAGCGGCTTGTCAAACAGTGGTAAACAATAGAGGAAAGTCCTTTACTAAAATTTCATTAGACCAGTGATGCTTATACTATGATGCTCATAAGGTTTTTCATTCAAGCTGCAGGTGTCTGAGAAGCATTCCAATATAAAAGTCTGCCTTTGCATTTTATTTCATTTCAATTCATATGGTTTCAAGGGTTACTTTTTCAAAGAATGCAGCGTTAGCATGTTTAACAGTAACATTTACTGTATTTAATCAAATGAAGAAAAATAAAATATTTACATATACTGTAATCACACTGTTAAGCCCCATACCTAATTCTGAACTTGGCATCAATGATCTTCAGGCAAATACTGATCATCCATAACTTTATGAACACCCACCTAATATTGAGTAAATCCCACTTTGGCCACCAAAACAGGCCCTTTTTGGCACCAAAACAGCTCTAAGCTATCGAGGCATAGACGCCACTAAACCTCTGAAGGTATTCTGTGATATCTGGCATCAAGCTGTCAGTAGCAAGTCCTGTAACTTGTGGGGTGAGGCCTCCATGGATCGAGCTTGTTTTTCCAGCACATCTCACAGATGCTTGATTGGATTGAAATCTGGAGAAATTGGAGTCCAAGTCAAAACCTCAAACACATTGTGTTCCTCAAAGTATTATTAAACCATTTTTGTGGTGTGGCAGGGTGCATTATCCTGTTAAAAGGAAAGGAAAAGGAAATACTGTTTTCATAAGGGGGTGTACTTGGTCAGCAACAATGCTTAGATAGGTGATACGTGCCAAGTAACATACATATGAATGGCAAAGTCCATGGTTTCCCAGTAGAACATTGCTTCAAGCATGCCTGCCTTCTTCCCATACTCCATCCTGGTGCCATCTCTTCCCCGGGTAAGTGATGCACACACACCAATCCATCCACATGACGTAAATTAAAACATGATTCATCAGACCAGGCCATCTTCTTCCATTGCTTCTTGGTCCAGTTCTGATACTCATGTGCCCAGTTCTGTCCAGTTCTGATGCTCATGTGTATGTTATTTTGGCTGTGCACAGATCAGGATGGTCACCCTGATCAGTTTGCAGCAACGTAGCCCCATACACAACAAACTGTGGTGCCCATTTTTTTGTTTTCAATGCATCAACTTCAGGGACAACATGTTTACTTGCTGCCTAATATACCCCGCCAACTTTCAGATGCCCTTGTAAACAAAGGAAGAAAAGATAATCAATGCTATTCACTTAACCTGTCAATGGTCAGAAAGATATCTTTGGTCAGTGTATACTGTACCCTTCAGTTATCCAGTATGGAGATACAATCCTTGTAGGCATTACCCCACATACAGTACCTTACAAGGAACATTTATGAATCATTCTTAACCAATTACAAGTGAAAAGAAAGGCATAATGAAGCATGATATATAAAGCATAGTGAGTGCTTTAACCGCTTCAGCCCCAAAGATTGTACCCCCTTCCTGACCAGAGCACTTTTTGCGATTCGGCACTGAGTCATTTTAACTGAAAATTGCGCGGTCATGCAATGTTGCACCCAAACAAAATTGACATCCTTTTTTCCCATAAATAGAGCTTTCTTTTGGTGATATTTGATCAATTCTGCAGTTTTTATTTTTTGCGCTATAAACAAAAAAAGAGCACCAATTTTGAAAAAAAAGCAATTTTTTTTACTTTTTGTTAAAATAAATATCCCCCAAAAATATATAAAAAAAACAATTTTTTTCCGCAGTTTAGGCCGATGTGTATTCTTCTACATATTTTTGGTAAAAAAATAATTGCAATAAGCGTATATTAATTGGTTTGCGCAAAAGTTATAGCGTCTACAAAATAGAGGATAGTTTTATGGCTTTTTTTTAATTATTTATTTTATTTTTTACTAGTAATGGCAGTGATCTGCAATTTTTATCATGACTGCGACATTATGGCAGACACATCAGACACTTTTGACACTATTTTGGGACCATTGTTTATACAGCGATCAGTGCTATAAAAATGCACTGATTACTGTGTAAATGACACTGGCAGGGAAGGGCCCGCGGGCACGGTCACGATGTACGCCACGGGTGTGCGCGCGAGCCTCCAGTGGCGTGCATGCACCTGCTAGCCCCGCCAATTAAAGGGGACGTACAGGTGTGCCCATTTGCCCACCGCTGCCATTGTGCTGACTTATATCAGCGTGCTTCGATCGGCAAGTGCTTAAAAGGTATATTTACCTATATGTGTGCTCTTTATTTGCTTTAAAACTGAAATCTGGAAATTAGATACAATCTTCCGTGGCAGGGGGACTCCTTTACTGCAAGGGTTCAATGCTCGTTTAGTCCAGTGGTACAGGTATAAGGAGGGTTCTCACTCTATTCCTCACTCCAGTGCTGTTTTCTTCTGCCAGAATGGGTAGACCTAAAAGGGAGACCCATCAATGTCGTCATTTGCCATGCAGGGTTATTGACCCTACAATGTATGTGTGGAGTCAAGCGAGACTGGGTCCAAAAGTTCTGTGAAGAGGCAGTAACACTGCACCACTCACACAGTTGAAGGGGCCTTACTGGAGGCAGGACTAATGTTTTAAACCCTATTTATGCATTCTAGGCTAAACAAACATTACATTTTTGCAGTGTGTGGGGTTTCCACTGCAAGGTTACATTTTGCCTAATTCCTGGAGGTCAGTGTTATTGTGTAAGTAAAAGCAAGTTTTTGTTTTGTTTTAGATTGAGTGGTGAAGGGTTAGACCCTCTGTTAGTTTACTATTGCTATCTGTGCCCCTGTTGGTGGGATTCAAACCCCTATTTGTTCTGGTGGCCATTGAGATTTAGGCAGTAAGTGATGGGAAATTTCTCCAATCTGAGGAATATATATTTGTCATCTAACATTCCTAGCAAACATATTTTGCAGTTTAAATCATTGTGTACTTGTGGAACTCAAGAAATTACCTGCAATATTTCTCTCCAAAATCTAACCAACTTGGGGCATTACCATAACAAGTGGAACAGGTCACCTCGGCCACTACCACATATTTGCCAATCAGGGGTATCCTAACATTTTTCTGGGTGGGGGGGGGGGGCGGGAATACAGCACCATACATTTTACTTTGATGCTTTATGTAAAAGTCTTCCTTCATGCAGCTGGATACTGCCCAGAGTTGAGAAAATTCTGGTGCCACCCTCAGCTGTGAGTGTGAAGGACTTGCGCTGCTTGCCTTTACACTATTATTGTCCCACAACACACAACACATTCTGTGAATGGAGGGGAAGCAGAGCTGTCTTTTCTGCCAAGTGACAGAATGTGTTGCATTGCTCCCTATGTCAAAAACTATTTTCAAGTAGGTCAGCTGCAACATTTGAAGGGGTAGAGAGAGGAGGACACCGGTGATCCTATTCTGGAATACATGGAAGCTGATAACTTTGCTGACATTGTCCAACGCTAACCTTCAAAAATAAGGTATGGTTGACAATGAAATTCTCTTTGCAATACATGGAGCTTAACATATGCATTCCCAATTAGAATAATATATTATAGGAATTGTTCAAACAAAAATAATTTGAGGCATGGCAAAAATGTGGGCTTTGTCTATACATATAACTATACATTAGTTATATTATTCCTCTAAGACTCTTAAAATTCTTCAGCTCCTTAGAGGTGTTCATAGCTCCTAGGCAGACCTTCTTTGAATTTCTGCAGTTGTTTCATATGCTAGCTGTGCAGGTTTGTCTCTCCACTTTTTGTCTTTATAGAGAACAGGTGTAGTTCTATATGGCATTGCGACAGTAATGAAACTTAGGGGCCTCATATCTAGTATTTACACCTTGTTTTTGTCTACCCATTGCACCCAAACTCCTCTGCCTTTTAAATCAGGTTGGGGGGAATATATTGGTGTTTCCATACAGATGCAATGGAATTCCTTTACCCA
The DNA here is from genome assembly GCF_042186555.1 of Aquarana catesbeiana. NCBI lineage: Eukaryota > Metazoa > Chordata > Amphibia > Anura > Ranidae > Aquarana > Aquarana catesbeiana. The sequence goes on along the minus strand of NC_133324.1, from coordinate 179,797,383 downwards.
AGGTATCCCTATCACAGCAGCTAACTCAGTTTTTTGATTATACATAGGGCACAGCTTATACCAGAAAAATGTTAGGATACCCCTGATTGGCAAAGATGTGGTAGTGGCCGAGGCGACCTGTTGCACTTATTATGTTAATACCCCAAGTTGGTTAGATTTTGGAGTGAAATTTTGCAGGTAATTTCTTGAGTTCCACAAGTACACATTGATTTAAATGGCAAAATATATTTTCTAGGAATGTTAGATGATGAACTATACAGGGGTGGATCCAGAGTCTAGTCTCGGGAGGGGCACTGCCAGAAAATATGTTTTTTTGCTGGCAATTTATCGGGGCAATGGCTGGTGTTGGCGCTTTCATCATCACTGCACCATGGTTGTTATGGTATCAGCATGATTAAAGCACATTATTTCTATTATTACATTGTAGTATAAAATGAAATGGTTCAACTCACCATAATGCAGAATCAGTGGGAGCCCCGAGTGTGTCACTTTCCATGTCAAGGTGCCTTCAGATGCAACTTATCACTTGCCACATCCCTGCCACAAGCTGCGGATTGTCACTTGCCAGCCGCCAGATGCTGATTGTCACTTGCCACGTCACCTGCCACATGTTGCTGATTGTCACTTGCCACGTCACCTGCCACACATTGCAGATTACACTTGCTACATCACCTGCCACACATTGCGGATTACACTTGCCACGTCACCTGCCACACATTACGGATTACACTTGCCACGTCACCTGCCACACATTGGGGATTACACTTGTCACGTCACCTGCCGCATGTTGCTGATTGTCACTTGCCATGTCACCTGCCACACATTGCGGAGTACACATGCCACGTCACCTGCCACATGTTGCTAATTGTCACATCAATCTCTTTGCTGCCCGTGGCTGTACGGGCAGAACTGCAGTGATGCAGGGCGGGCGGTAAGATGATGCAATCTCTCTGCTCCCCACTTGCCAGCTCACTGACTGGCCACCCCCTCACTCGATGTCTGCCCTGCATGCCCGCACACTCAGCTGGCGACCCCCCCTCACTCATCCGCCAACCTGCCCGATCAGGCTCTCTCTCACCTGCCGACCCCCGCTGACTGGCCTTCCCGTTCGTTAACCCGCAAACTCGCTCTCCCGCCTGCTCACTCATCCTCTGGCTGGCCTGCCAATCACAAATTTCTCAGAGGAGGCAATTGCTCCGTTGCCCCCCCGGATTCGCCCCTGGAACTAGACTAACCAGATATTGAAATACCAGTCCCAAGACTTCTCTTATAGAGCAAAGGTGCCTTTCTGCTAGACCACCTACCTTATATCTCATCTAAATTCCACATTAACTAGGAAAAAATAACTCTTTAACAAGAGGATTGTCTTTATAAATTCTTAAAATAGCAGTCATGGATGTATTATAGATCCATGCAATGAATAAAGCAGAAGCAGGAAGATTCTTGCAGTGTAAGTTCTCACTCAGGTGCAACTTTTTATGAGACTTATGGTTATGAAATTGCCAAATCTCCCTCCAGATCATGGGAGAGTTGCAGTAAGAGGCAGCAGCACATTAGATGATCTCACACTGCAGGTATACCATTCAACTATGAAGTTGAAGGCACAAGAAGTGTGCTGCTCTTTTGAAAGAGCAATAAAAGACAAATTGTAGAATTTTCAGAGCAGTGCTTAGGCACAGTTATTGATGACCCATTTAAAATCACACAATTTGACTTATTTCAAGATCACTTTAATTATTTTAGGTTTTATGCGTTTATGCGTCACTTGGTATTTCCTTGGATTTGGGGGAGTTTTAAAAAAAAAATTGACACACAGCAAAGCTACTGTGTTGGTAGTTTCTTAGGGAAGAAGATGTCATTCTCTAACTGATGCTGCAGATTGATGGTGAGACAGTAAAGCTACATCTATTCTCTGCATCAGTGCTCTGGAATTAGCATGTAACACTTGAGTGGAGAAATGACAGCTTCTATGAGAGCCTAATCACACAGGTGTTTTGACTTATGAAAGAGTTCCTTTATAATGATTTTTAATTAGTACTGACTTCTTAAAGTGGGAAATAACTGGATATCTTTACATATGTTCTAGTTTAGCTCATAAATCCCTCTTGTGATCTTCCAGATGGAAGTCTACTTTCCTCTAACACTAGCACCTGTGAAAAATGCTGTCAATTTCCTTTGGTATCAGAAATTAGTATAATTAAGCATATTATAGTTGTTTGGTTGAGCCCTGCATTCCTGCAACATCCCGTCATTCACCTTACAGACTTAAAAGCTGACATGGATACTGCCTAGTGAGTGAACTGCGTGACATGTAAATATATCTATATATAGATATAGATGTATACATATATATAGATAGATATACAGTATCTTACAAAAGTGAGTACACCCCTTACATTTGTGTGACAACACTGAATAAATGACACTTTGCTACAATATAAAGAAGTTAGTGTACAGCTTGTATAACAGTGTAAATTTGCTGTCCCCTCAAAATAACTCAACACACAGCCATTAATGTCTAAACCAATGGCAACAAAAGTGAGTACACCCCTAAGTAAAAATGTCCAAAATATGCCCAAAGTGTCAATATTTTGTGTGGCCACCATTAATTTTCTGCACTGCCCTAACCCTCTTGGGCATGGAGTTCACCAAACCTTCACAGGTTGGCACTGGAGTCCTCTTCCACTCCTCCATGATGACATCATGGAGCTGGTGGATGTTAGAGACCTTGCCCTCCTCGACCTTCTGTTTGAAGATTCCCCACAGATGCTCAATAGGGTTTAGGTCTGGAGACATGCTTGACCATTCTATCACCTTTACACTCAGCTTCTTTAGCAAGGCAGTGGTCATCTTGGAGGTGTGTTTGGGGTTGTTATCATGTTGGAATACTGCCCTGCGGCCCAGTCTCCAAAGGGGGGGGGATCATGCTCTGCTTCAGTAGGTCACAGTACATGTTGGCATTCATGGTTCCCTCAATGAACTGTAGCCCCCCAGTACTCATGCAGCTCCAGACCGTGACTCTCTCACCACCATGCCTGACTGTAGGCAAGACACACTTGTCTTTGTACTCCTCACCTGGTTGCCATAACACACGCTTGACACCATCTGAACCAAATAAGTTTATCTTGGTCTCATCAGACCACAGGGTATGATTCCAGTACTCCATGTCCTTAGTCTCCTTGTCATCAACAAACTGTTTGCGGCTTTCTTGTGCCTTCATCTTTAGAAGAGGCTTCCTTCTGGGAGGACAGCCATGCAGACCAATTTGATGCAGTGTGTGGCGTATGGTCTGAGCACTGACAGGCTGACCCCCCCACCCCTTCAACCTCTGCAACAGTGCTGGCAGCACTCATACATCTATTTACCAAAGACAACCTCTGGATATGACGCTGAGCACATGCACTCAACTTCTTTGGTCGACCACGGTGAGGCCTGTTCTGAGTGGAATCTGTCCTGTCAAACCACTGTATGGTCTTGGACACCATGCTGCAGCTCAGTTTCAGAGTATTTGCAATCATCTTATAGCCTAGGCTATCTTTATGTAGAGCAGCAATTTTTTCAGATCTTCAGAGTTCTTTGCCATGAGGTGCCATGTTGACCATCAAGTGACCAGTATGAGAAAATGAGAGTGATAACACCAAATTTACCACACCTGCTCCCCATTCACTCCTGAGACCTTGTAACACTAACGAGTCACATGACACTGGGGTAGGAAAATGGCTAATTGGGCCCAATTTGGACATTTTCACTTAGGGGTGTACTCACTTTTGTTGCCTGCGGTTCAGACATTAATGGCTGTGTGTTGAGATATTTTGAGAGGAACGCAAATTTTCGCTGTCATATGAGCTGTACACTTACTACTTTACATTGTAGCAAAGTGTAATTTCTTCAGTGTTGTCACATGAAAAGATATAATAAAATATTTACAAAAATGTTAGATGTGTATATATATATACATATACATATATATATATATATATATATATATATACAGTGGGGACGGAAAGTATTCAGACCCCCTTAAATTTTACACTCTTTGTTATATTGCAGCCATTTGCTAAAATCATTTAAGTTCATTTTTTTCCTCATTAATGTACACACAGCACCCTATATTGACAGAAAAACACAGAATTTTTGACATTTTTGCAAATTTATTAAAAAAGAAAAACTGAAATATCACATGGTCCTAAGTATTCAGACCCTTTGCTCAGTATTTAGTAGAAGCACGCTTTTGATCTAATACAGCCATGACTCTTTTTGGGAAAGATGCAACAAGCTTTTCACACCTGGATTTGGGGATCCTCTGCCATTCCTCCTTGCAGATCCTCTCCAATTCTGTCAGGTTGGATGGTAAATGTTAGTGGACAGCCATTTATAGGTCTCTCCAGAGAGGCTCAATTGGGTTTAAGTCAGGGCTCTGGCTGGGCCATTCAAGAACAGTCACAGAGTTGTTGTGAAGCCACTCCTTCATTATTTTAGCTGTGTGCTTAGGGTCATTGTCTTGTTGGAAGGTAAACCTTCGGCCCAGTCTTAGGTCCTGAGCGCTCTGGAGACGGTTTTCGTCCAGGATATCCCTTGACTTGGCCGCATTCATCTTTCCCTCGATTACAACCAGTCGTACTGTCCCTGCAGCTGAAAAACACCCCCACAGCATGAGGCTGCCACCACCATGCTTCACTGTTGGGACTGTATTGGACAGGTGATGAGCAGTGTCTGGTTTTCTCCACACACTTGCTTAGAATAAAGACCAAAAAGTTCTATCTTGGTCTCATCAGACCAGAGAATCCTATTTCTTACCATCTTGGAGTCCTTCAGGTGTTTTTTAGAAAACTCCAAGCGGGCTTTCATGTGTCTTGCACTGAGGAGAGGCTTCCGTTGGGCCACTCTGCCATAAAGCCCTGACTGGTAGAGGGCTGCAGTGATGGTTGACTTTCTACAACTTACTCGCATCTCCCGACTGCATCTCTGGAGCTCAGCCACAGTGATCTTTGGGTTCTTCTTTACCTCTCTCACCGAGGCTCTTCTCCCCTGATAGCTCAGTTTGGCCGGACAGCCAGCTCTAGGAAGGATTCTGGTTGTCCCAAATGTCTTCCATTTAAGGATTATGGAGGCCACTGTGCTTTTAGGAACCTTAAGTGCAGCTGAAATTTTTTGTAACCTTGGCCAGATCTGTGCCTTGCCACAATTCTGTCTCTGAGCTCTTCAGGCAGTTCCTTTTGACTTCATGATTCTCATTTGCTCTGACATGCACTGTGAGCTGTAAGGTCTTATATAGACAGGTGTGTGGCTTTCCTAATCAAGTCCAATCAGTATAATCAAACACAGCTGGACTCAAAGGATGATCAGAAGAAATGGACAGCACCTGAGTTAAATATATGAGTGTCACAGCAAAGGGTTTGAATACTTAGGACCATATAATATTTCAGTTTTTCTTTTTTAATAAATCTGCAAAAATGTCAACAATTCTGTTTTTTTCTGTCAAAATGGGGTGCTGTGTGTACATTAATGAGGAAAAAAAATGAACTTAAATGATTTTAGCAAATGACTGCAATATAATAAAGAGTGAAAAATGTAAGGGGGTCTGAATACTTTCCATCCCCACTGTATACTTGTGAAGGAAACAGTTGTTGGACAAAGTGAACTATGGTCATGTGAGCTGATTTTCCATTGCTGAACAACACTTTCAGAAGCTTGACCACATCTTTATTAGGATTACTAAATAGTGTTATTAATTTAACATGCCCAATTATGTATGTCCAGCCTAAAATTCTTAAACAGACCTTCAAAGTAGGAGCTACTTTGAGGGTGCAAACTTTTGTAACTTGAGATGATAGAAACCACTAGTAAGGTTGCTTTTAAAACTGGTGAAAGCATTAGGGTACCCAGTTTGCCATTTGCATGCCGGTATGCTGGTTTTAGTGAAAAGTAAGGTTTTTGACACTGGGAAAAAATGGAAAAGTTAAACATGCCTGCCATACCTACAGATCTCTAAGTTTAGCTTGACCATTAGGCTGACTCAAACACTTAAAGGGTAACTCCACTTTTGTGGGGAGAAAAAATAGCAAATAAAGAAAAAATAATATAGCGCATACAATTGCAACACAAGTCATTTTGTGATTGAATATAATTAAAAATGAATTTCCTTTTCAACCTGCAGCCACTGTAATTTTCAGTAAATGCAGTGCAATATGGCTACCTGGAGTTGTTCTGTACACAGAGTGTGTACTGACCACTCCCCAGGAACATCATTTACTGCTTGTGTGATTGGCTTACTAATTTCCCAGAAGTCTGCCTTAGATGCAACTCAGATTTCAGACATCCCCTGCAACAAAAATGTCATTTTTGGTGAGATACTCCCAGTAGGAACACGTCTAAAGGGATGCAGGCCTAGCAGATTTAATCATTAGTGCTGTGCAGGTGCACAGCTGATAGATAATTATGAAACCACTCCCATTAGACCCACTCAGCACAGAGGAACAAACAGGGATTTCTTCAAAATAACAAAAGGTAGGAATCTGCAACAAAGGTTGTTGTAATCTTTGCAATGTACATAGATCACCCAGAGTGTAATGTTTTTTTCTCAACAAAAGTGGAGTTATGCTTTAACTATCGCCTCACCTGAACCCTACGGTCAGATATATACTTTTTATAAGGTGTGCACACAGGCTAAGTGATCTGTAAGTGTAACACCTAAAGATATTTATTAACACTCTCAGAGTTCACGGTAAACCTGTCAGACTGCTTCTTTCATTCCAGAATGTGAGCACCATCTTAGCTCCGGCATCATCCAGAGTCAGCATTAAGATTTTGGACTGAGTTCCTGGCTTAGAGTTATAAAGTATACAATCATATAAATTCTAAGTATTCAGTCATGCAACCACTCAACATGATGCCCCATTCTTCTGGGATCATCCAAGGGAGTCTGAAACCTGCAGATGATTACTATGATATAAAATAATAGTGATTTGAGATGGGAGCTCAGGTGTAGAAAATTTTACCATTTGAGTGTCTAAGAGAAATATGAAGCTAATAGTTGTTTCAAAATTCCACAGTGTACCTAAAATCAATATATTAGTGTTGGGTGGACTGAACCTTTAAATGTGTATTTAGTACAAGGTGATGTAGAAAGGTGAATTATAGGACAGCTACTGCTCACGTCTGTTAAAAATAAAATTACTCTTCAAGTATATTAATCAAACATCAGTATTGCTTAGCTTGCACATATATCAAACTCTAAATAAAAGGAATTAGCTGGGCTGCAGAAACCTTGAACATTAAAACAACAAGCACATTAGAGGCTTTCACCACCATTCTATGTAATAGTAATGGACTGTCTTATTTTATCTTCATAGACACTAACTTAAATTGAGGCTGGCAACAGCAAATCGTGTATGCCTTCCTACTTCGTAATATGATTGCTTTCTGGCCAGTGTTTAAGTCCTTGATGACCAATAGACATCTATTACAAATATACCAATATGTTCAGGTTAATCTGACAGATTTGTTAGCCAAACTGCAAACTAACAGGACAAAAATGTTGAGGCATAAATTATTAATTAAAGGCCAGGTCCACCCAAAGCAGTTTTGCCAGCTTGGAATTTGTAGTTAAACTATTTGCTTTGTTTAAATATGTTTTGCATTTGGTGAAAATTTAATTCATCATCAACCTATTGTAGCTTTTATTATTGTTCTTGACTTTAGGATACAAGTATTTACTTGCTCACTTCTGTGATCTCAATAGCAAAGATAGCAGTATAAAGAGTCTGAAAATCTCACTCAGCTTAAAGCTGGCCATAGAGGGGTAGAATTTTAAACAAAAATTCTGGGGAAAAGAAGGTTCTGAGAAAGTTTGTATGTTTTTCTAATCATTAGTGGGTCAAATCACTATCTGATTTTGGCCACAGTGATGAGAAAATTCAGGATTGAAAAATTTTCTTGAAAGAACAAATTTATAACAGTGGTTGTGTTTTTTGTTTGGTAAAGTCCATCTATTCCAAAAGCAAATGAAATATTTCAAACAATATTCAAATGTTCTGAGAATTTTTGTACATATTTTCATTCAAAATTCTATTCACCTATGGTCAGCTTAACTTTAGTTTAAAAAAATAACTTTCTAGAGAGCAGGGCAATCAACTCCAATTAACTTTTATCTTATAAATCTTGGTTTAAGGAGTTGGTTGGAGATTCAGCTTGAAATAAGTTCATATGTTAGTCATGGTATGGATCAAGAATAGTACCTTGGTCAATGAACAATATTAATCGAGTGCAATACCTAAAGGCTAAACATAGTGGAAATGATTGACAATTGTAGGTGCATGGTTGTCAGATTAATGATTAGCCATTATCTTTGACTACTGCTAAAGATTCAAGAAACCAATTTAAAAGTACAAAACTCAAAAATATGTTTTTGGCACGATATAGGGAATAAATTATTTTTTTACCTACCACAGACTCTTGATATGTGTTCCTATAAAAGTAGAGATTTCGTTACAAAGTGCGTTGTGAGGTTTTTTTTATCTCTAATAACTTGAACTTTGCTACAGCGCAACACTTTACTGTAAACATAGCATCACATAGAATGTATAATGCCCCGTACACACGGTCAGACATTGATCGGACATTCCGACAACAAAATCCATGGATTTTTTCCGACGGATGTTGGGTCAAACTTGTTTTGTCTACACACGGTCGCGCAAAGTTGTCGGAATTTCTGAATGCCAAGAACGCGGTCACGTACACCACGTACGACGAGACTATAAGAGGGCAGTTCAGTACTAAGTGCGGCACCCTTTGGGCTCCTTTTGCTAATCTCGTGTTAGTAAAAGTTTGGTGAGAGACGATTCACGCTTTTTCAGACTCGTGGTTCTCAGATCATTTTCTGCTGTTCATATTATTACAACTTCAAGGGGTTCAATAGTATTGTGATGTTGGCGGTGGTGTCGGCTACTTATGAGTTCCTGTATGTGGACGTGGGGAAGAATGGCCAGATGTCGGATGGTGGAGTCATCGCCCAGACAGAGTTCTACAGGCGCTTTCAGAATGGCAGTTTGGGCTTGCCACCTCCAGAAGACAATGTGGAAGGACTCCCATTCGTCTTCGTTGCGGATGAAGCGTTTGCACTGGGGGACCATCTTATGCAACCATTCCCTATGAGGACCCTCACCCTGTACCAGAGGGTTTTTAATTATCGCCTGGCCAGAGCCTATTTCTTACACCCATACACATGGATGTATGAACTCAATCACATCATCCTGGCTTGCTGTGCTCTCCACAACTTTTTAAGGAGAAATTCTGTAAACTATGCTGGCTCAGTTGGGCCTGAATCCGGAATTAATCTAAATGGACCAACCCTAGGTAGGGGGGGCCATCAATATGCCAGACAATGTCTGAGACCTTTTTAAAATAAAAAAAATTTAACTTCAAAAATATTTGCTTACATTTACTGCTTGTGTTTCTTTTAGCTGACCCTGACTGAAATTTGGGGAGTCCTGAAAATGGCGTGATTGTGTAACATTATAAAGCACTGTTGGGTGTTATTTATAAAAAGGCAAAGACACTTTGCACTACAAGTGCACTTGAGACTGCACAGAAACTGCACTTGTAGTGCAAAGTGTATTTGCCCTTAGGAAATAACCCCCATTGTCACGGAAAACACCAATTTTACCACAAAAAAGTTTAGGAGCATTGAAAGAAGAAGCCACACATTGTTGATTATCAATCTTTTTAATCCAAGCACAATCACATGTGCATTTATAAAAGGTTTTTAAAACAAACCAACATGTTTGTTGTATAAAATATTTATAGGTGACATTAATAAAAGTAGAAATGTCCTTTTAAGGTAAAACAGGCATGTTTAAAACCAACAAGAAATACACAAATCTGGAACTTACAAAGTTCAACTTTTGTAGAAATTGAAGGCAATATCTGACATGAGTATTTATAAACTGTGTTTGATACTGTGTTCAGCAGATGGGGTGATGTCACCCCTGGAAAAGCCAAATTTTGAAGAGGCACACACATTGCATAATGTAAACATGTGCTAGCTGCCATCACAAGGGATCAAGGGACGTGTTTTGTGGGTGCAACCCCTTCCTCTCAGCTACTTTATTATTGAGGAAGGGGTTGCATCCCCAAAACGCATACATTGATCTCCCGTGATGGCAGATAGCACATGTTGACACACTGTGTGCATCTTCAAAATTTGGCTTTTCGAGAATAGTTTAAAAAATGTGCAAAAAATTTTAGGAAAAAAAAGCCAACTAAATTAGGGATTTCATTTTAAACTCTCCCTATAACATCAATGATGTTCTTCATTTTGTTTTGAACATCATTGATGTTTTGCTTGATGTTTTCCAAGTCCCTATTATACCCCATGATCTCCCCGATCAGGATCTGGACACTTTCACCGGTGAAAGGACCTTCATCCACAACATCACAATCACCTAAAAATATAGAAACAAAAACACACCATGTATTATAAATATGCAGGCATCCATCTCTTACCTGAGCCTGTGGTCGCAGACACTCACCTGTTGTGGTGACAATTTCCACCACGTCTCCCTCCTTCTCCTCCTGTTGGCTTTGTGGCATTTCCACTTCTTCATGAGGTGGGGGGTCTGTTGTCTCCTCTGATGAGTGTTGTCCTCCGAGTCTTTTCTCTCCTATGTAAAAAAAATAGGTATACTTAGCACACAGATATTTGATGGCAAATATGTCTATTTTGGCAGAGTTACAAGATAAATAAATATTTTTTCACTTTGTCAAGCTTGAATACTTACCTGTTTTGTACAAGCTTCACAGATGGAGTCACCCCTATAGTATACACTGGAGCACCTGTGTGGGGCCCCTAATAAAAAGCATGTTCTTTTGTCCCAGACTAGTGCTCCAGCGTCCAGATATGTAAACAGCTGCTGAGTGTCCTCTCCTTACACAGAATCTAGTTTGCATTTCATTCTAGTTACAAACCCATCTAGACAACAAACTTATTTTAAGAGAAGTAGGCTAGCAAAAATGTATTGAAATGCATCTGGCCAAAACATGGCGTTTTCTAGGCCGAACGAACAATGTTTCCTACGAACGAATAATGTGTCCATGAACATAAAAGTTGCCATTTTAAACTAAAACAGTAAAGAAAAGCACATGGAGCAGCATGAACGTTCTAAAAATAATGAATAGGAACACAGCACAACTATTACTTTTTTGCAGCACTCTCCTGATCCTTCCATACTGATCGTGCTCCCTTAATTTGAGGTCCGACCACCGTTTCCGGAGCTGATCCTTGGATCGACGTACCCCAAAATTCTTCTGCAGACTCTTCACAACTTTCACCATGATCTTGGCCTTTCTGACATTGGGGTTGGGGTAAGGTCCATACTTCCCGTCATAGTCGGCCCTCTTCAGTATGTCGACCATGTCCAACATCTCCCCAAAGGACATATTTGAGGCCTTAAATCGTCTCCTCCAGGATCTGGATGTTTCTGGCTCCAGGCTTTCCTCCTCCTCGTTGGTGTAATTAGCACGCACCTGCCCTGTCTCCGCCATGTGCTCTTCCCCACTGCACCGAACGAGAAGGGGCGGGGAATAGACTAGAAAGAATGTCAGGGGCGGGCAGAGTTTCACGCATGCACAGGGTATATAAAGCGTAACACGCGTGCGTAGTACGTATGATCTGTGAGCGGAGGAAGGAGTATCGGAAGCACCGATCGTGATAACGAAGGTAACATTTAAAGTTGGGCCTATACTGCTTAGAAATTGAGGCCTATATTGGGACAAGATTAGGAGACTTTAGCCTGACATTAGGGTTTGTCTTGTGCTGTGTCTTGCAGAGAAAATGGATATACTGAAGGATCAGGACTTTCTCACCATATTCATTGATATGTTCAGGGAGCTGCCCTGTCTGTGGCAGGTAAACCAACCCGATCATAAGAACCAAACAAAGAGGAAGGCAGCGCTGGATAATTTGCTGCAATTTGTGAAGCCGTTGATCCCCACGGCAGACATCCCCTATTTGAAGGGCCTAATTGGTGGCATGAGAAGTACTTATCTAAGGGAGCACAAGAAGGTCCAGGATTCCCATAGATCAGGAGCAGCAGATAACATTTATCTCCCCAGGCTGTGGTACTATGACAGACTGCATTTTCTGGAAGGTCAGACTGAACCCAGGCCATCACTCTCCAGTCTTTCTTCCATGCTTCCTTCCCCCCAGCTGAGGCTTCTGACGTCCAACCTGGGCCTTCCGGGCAGCAACATGTGGAGGAGCCCAGCTTGAGCCAGGTATAGCATTCTTCTAAAGATTTCTGGTTGTCAAATTAATGATGTTAAATCTATGTTAGTTTGGAGTACTAATTTCTGATTGTGATTAATGAAGCAAAAACTAAAACGATGTCCCTTTTTCATACACAGGGAAGTCTCAGCCAGGAGGTGGCTGGGCCAAGTAGGCTGCCCGATACCAAGGTCCCTCCCCTCCGCTTTCAAAGAAAAAGTGGCAGGAAGAGGAGTAACCTGGAGGAGACAGCATTTGGCCTATTTTGGAAGGCTACTGAGGCCCTCAGAACACCCCATAGTGTTGAAGAGGATTTTGCTGACCTAACAGCATGCAAAGTGCTGCAAATGGAGGAGGGCCAACGCCTCTTATGTGAGTTTCTAATTTTAGAAGCTCTAAATAAGGGGTTGAGGGGCCAACTCACATGCCAAAGCCACATTTGTGAGCTCACCCATGGTCCTCCTCCTCCTCCTCCAGGTCCTCCTCCACCTCCTCCTCCAGGTCCTACTCCTCCTCCTGCCACACCTCCAACACCAGAGCCACAGCCAGGAAGGAAGCATAGGTGTGCGCACATGGGGTGTCAGGTGTGCCTGGGCACACCCTAATCGCCTTGTACTATGCATAGTCCCCCTGTTGCCTGGCTGCAAAGGAAAGGACTGGGAAATCTCTGTACTCAGTCCCTTTCTCTGTATCAAAAGTGAGACATTAGGGGTATGTTTAGACCCCTAATATTTCACAAAAGCCCCCCAAGGGGGCTCCAAAAAAACCAAAGAAAAACAAACACACACTCACACGTGTGTTTGAGCTTTGCGGTGCACACCCTAATGCAGGGGTCTCAAACTGGTGGCCCTCCAGATGTTGCAAAACTACAAGTCCCATCATGCCTCTGTCTATGGGAGTCATGCTTGTAACTGTCAACCTTGCAATGCCTCATGGGACTTGTAGTTTCACAACAGCTGGAGGGCCGCCAGTTTGAGACCCCTGCCCTAATGCAATAGGCTGTGCACACCTATGGAAGGAAGCGTGTAAGGAAGAACAGGGAGTGATGACCTGGGTTCAGTCTGGTCTAGCAAAAGATGCAGGCTCTTGTATGACCACAGCCTGGGGACATAGATGTCATCTGCTGCTGTTCATGATCTCTTGGACTTCTGGACCAGATTGTACTCCCTTATATATGGACTCCTCAGGCCACCAATTTTGCAGTAAAATAATTAATGTGTGCCCTGGGGGCCAAAGGCTTCGCCAATTTCTGCTGTTTCTCCAGCGTTGCCTTCCTCTTTGTTTGGTTATGACCCCTTAATAAAGGAATTTTTGTTTCAATTATACTCGCCTATGTGTGTTTTCCTTAAAAAGGACAGTTTGTGAGAAGGCAGGTACATTTCAAAAATACAATGTGAAATTAACAAGAGACACCAACACCAAACAATCTCCTTGATATTAATAAATAATACAATATAATAATGGTGTTGTGGTAACTTGACACACAAAACACAACCAAAAATATTCTGGAGTAAAAAATATTAACAAAAAAAAACACAAGATCAGGCTTTAAAAAAATACAAACTAAAAAAATAAAAAAAAATAAAAAAACAAAAATGATAAATTTTTTAGTCAGATGTGACAAATAAAAATATATTGATGAAATCACAATAAATAATAAAGAAAGAAGTTTGTGAGAAGTCTGTGTGAATATGAGCAGCAAAACTACTTCATTCTTCTAGCATTATAAAGAAAAAGAGAGTGCGCTGCATTAAACAATTTAAAACATTGCAGCATGACGAAAGTGCTATATCCATTCGAACGCTAATTTTACCAGACCGAGCAGTTCCGTCTCAGAATTTATTCTGAGCATGCGTGGCACTTTGTACGTCGGAATTGGCCACACACGGTCGGAATTGACAAGATCGGATTTTGATGTCGGAATATTTTATAGCCTGCTCTCAAACTTTGTGTGTCAGAAAATCCGATGGAAAAAGTCCGATGGAGCCCACACACAGTCGGAATTTCCGACAACAAGCTCCGATTGCACATTTTCCATCAGAAAATCCAACCGTGTGTACAGGGCATAACAATCATTTAATCTCAAAAATATGCTCAGTAATAAACTGTTGACATTGTGCGAGAAGTGAAGTTTTATTTACCGTACAAAGTGTTTTGCTGTTTTACAATAATGTATAATTCTGGTCACAATCCAAAACAATGAGAGGGATTCTCTGCTAGATAACTAAGTAATAATTGGGTTGGTTTAATGACATTTACAGGACTTAAGGCCACATTTTATAAGAAAACTAAAGGAGGCAACTTAAATCTTAATCAGTCAAGTCATACATTTTATGACCAGAAGCATAAACTATTTTTTAAGTATTTCCTAAATAAAATAAATTGTCAATAAATTTGGCCCCTGCAAAGAAAGAGCTAAATACCTTTCCTTTTACTTGTGCTGCTGAATACTACTGTAATTAATAAAGTTTTCCACCCCAAACTCTTCAGAATTTTATATTCCAAGAGTGGCAGATTCCTGCCCTCCCCCCTGCATGCAGCAGTTTCTTCTGACAACCCTTTACATATCTTGGGAAGTGATTTCTCTTCATTACAATGGTGTTGGCAGCAGGAGAGGCAGGTATTTAGGTATTTACTTTGTTATTATTATTAGTAGTAGTAGTAGTAGTAGTAGTAGTATTGTTATGATAATTATTTAAGTTATATTAACCACAGAGTAAGTTTAAGTTTAAAAAAGCAATTGCATGAAAGAACAATTTCACTCGAAAGGGATTTTTCTTTTTTGAGGAGAGTAGGGTAGGGTTTAGCTGGTCTTCTAAAAACATTATGAAAGCCTGAGTTGTCTTCCAGCAGAGCTACCTATATGCTGGACTCATTTATTTTTCCACATATTCTTATATACACTATTTGGTTGATTTATTAAAAGCAAATAGACTTTTTGCATTGCAAGGGAATCTTCACTTTGGAAGGGGATTTTTATATAGCTTAGTGATTAAGCTCTGCTTACTTCTATCAACCAAACATGTGCAAGAAATGATACTATACCATATACCCTCTACATGTACCAACTATGGGAACATATAGTTAAATAAGCTAATGGGAGGAAGGAATCCAATAGGAGACCTTCTAATTATTGGACATATGATGTCCAGTACCACATCCTTTGAAAATGTATGCATACAAAAAAAAATTGCTATAGAAAATAGGACTTTAAGGTTACCAAATACTTGTATTAAAAGGTAAATGTTTTATTCTACATACTGTATATTAAAAAAAAATGATGTTTTAAGAAGACAACAATATTACATGTAAACATTGCCAGTACATAAGAAACTCTTATATATCATCATTCATCATCCCCATCAGACTTGGATGATAGAATGCTTGCTGTGATGCGTTTCATGGGTCCATGCCCGTTTCATCAGGAAGATAGCAACAGTCAAGTTCTGTACTTTGCATGTAAAACAATCATAAACAAAGTGATACACACAACCACCAACTGTAAGCTTTCTGGAACAGATAGCAGCTGCCATTGCCACTATGGAGAAGACTTGGTCTCCCTTTCACCACCTCCTCCCTGAAACATAGAGAGACTTTGAAAGTACCAGGACGGCACTTAAGTATTTTTCCACATGACACAATATTAGTCTCATTGAGGGTTTCCCTCTTACTTCTTTACGTGGACTCAGAGTGGACTAACCTTGGAGGAGCTGACCTATCTGTTCCAGAAAGCTTACAGTTGGTGGTTGTATCACTTTGTTTATGATTGTTTTACATGCAAAGCACAGAGCTTGACTGTTGCTATCTTCCTGATGAAGCGGCCATGGACCAGTGAAACACATCAAAGTCACAGCAAACATTCCATCATCCAAGTCTGATGGGAGTGATGTGATAAATAAGAGTTTCTAATGTACTTGCAATGTTTACATGTAATATTGTTGTCTTCTTAAAAGATCATATATGTTTTTTAATATTTATAGAATAAAACATTGACTTTTTTATGCAAGTATGTGGCACCTTTAAACTCCTCTTTTCTATAGCTATTTTTTTTGTATGGGAACATATAGTGGTTTGGTTACTAAAGGCAAATAGGCTGTTAGGAAGCAATACTGTTGTTTAAATTATTATTTGTACATTACTGGATATTCTTTGCAAAATGAAGTTTCACCACATTCGTAAAGCTCAGGGAAAATTCCCTTGCAAACTGAGAATTTCCTTGCAAAGGAAACGTCCATTTGCCTTTAGCAAATCAACTGATATATGTTCCCATAGAGGTTACACAAAGAGGGTATAGGGTATAGTATTTCTGTTTCTAGTGCTCTCTAATGGATTCTTAAAAAGAGATAGTTACATAGGTTGATGAAAGAGGTTGCCTCGGGGGGGCAGGAGGCGGAGCCTAGTGGAGCAGACATGCATTGTTAGAGCTCCACACCGCTGAGGAGAGAAGAGAAGGACAAAGCGGAGCCTGCATGCTCAAAAGGTATCCATTTGAACCTTTCTGCCCCAGGGAACAAACTGTGAAAGTTTGGGCAGGAAATATGGTACTGGGAGGAAACCGTGGCAGAAATAAAAATCACCTCACAAAGAGCTCGCAGGCACTCACTGCAGCTGAAGCAGCTCCAGTCACCTCACAAGATACAGCATCAGGGCACTCTCGCAGACAGAAAATGTCACAGCAAGACTCTCCATTTGAGTCAGATACAGAACAAATCCTCTCCCAAACTTCTCCACAAGCCTCCTCAGCATCCTCAGTAATATTATTACAATTTGAAAAGATGCTTCATAAGGCTTTAAAACAAACCTCAGACCAAATAACAAAAAGCCTAACCAAAGAAATAAGAGAGCTGGGAAACCGCACCGCAGCCTTAGAAATAAAAATGGATGAAATTGAAATTACAACCCAAGAAAATATAACAGAATTGGAACAATTAAAAAAAGAGAATTTAATACTTCAAACTAAGCTCGAAGATTACGAAAATAGAGCCAGACGTTCAAACTTGCGCATAAGGGGAATACCTGAAACTGTGACAGACCTGCAATCTACTATTACTGCTCTATTACAAGAACTAAAGCCAGATATCCCTATTGAACGTTTAGAACTGGACAGAGTACACAGAGCCCTCACAGCCAAAAAGAAAGATGGACCCCCACGTGATATAATCACAAAATTTCATTATTACAGAACGAAAGAACAAATACTAATTGCTGCAAGAGAAAAAAAGGAACTTAATTTTCAAGGACACAATTATCAAATTTTTGCTGACCTATCCCAACTTACTATTACTAAAAGACGATCCATGAAACCCCAACTAATGGAACTGCAACGCCACAACATTATGTATCAATGGGGCTTCCCCTTTTCAGTCAGATTTAACTACCAAGGTACAATTTACAGAAACAGATCAGCAGATGAATTACAACAAACCCTTTTAAAATTAAATCTGACAGAACCCACAAGCAGCAACTCTCCCACACGCAGAAGAATGGCATCATCTTCACCTTCAGGCAGCACCCAGAAAATTTCAGAACAAAATGGGAATCATCATTCTCACAAAAGAGGCCGTTATGCCACATCATCCATGAACCAAGAAGATTCAATGGACTGACATCCTAATTCCTGATATCTCTTCATTTATTATACTAAGAGATGGTTCTCTATTAAAAAACCTATATTTATAACTGAATGTAACTGCATTCTGATAGTCACACACTGTGTGGGATCATGTTACATTCCAGTTATATTTCTTATTACTTCTGATTCATATAGACTTAGAATATATAAGTGAAATAAGGAAATTCTTGTTCAGTTATATATTATCAGGTAATAACAATAGATTTATTACTTTTTAGGACAAATATGTTCAATAATCCAGAAGTAATGGAAGCTTTTTCTTTCTTTTCTTAAAACAAATATATTATTACCTAACTAGTTCCTAGAATTATGTTTTTGTTTATTCTAATCTGAAGCAATACAACCTCAGTTTTATGAGTTAACATTTCTAAACAGTTGCATATGAATAAAATATGTAATTGTTTACTATAAAAGGGTTAAAATCCCAAAATAATTCAAACTATCTTCATCAATACCAATGTTATTAACAGTACCTTTCTAACTGAATAATTTAGCCTAGGGCAAAACTAACCATATACAACCACCCTGGAATAAATAATTTCAACAAAAACTATATTCTGCACTCCAATTAATGAAACATCATTTTGATGTCTTTTGACATAGCACTTCTCTCCTGTAAGCGGAAGATCCGTGTACCCCCATTAGCCCTCCTCATTCTCCCAACCATATTATGTGGGAGTGTGACGAAGGCACTTATTCCCCTGAGAGAGATATTTATTCTCTTTCACGGGTAAATTGTGATTACTTGCAAAAAATAATTTATACAATGTATCATCTAATCTTATATGTTTTTTGTTTACTCTTTACTCCAGAATTCACTGGTTTCTTTTCTATCTTTTCATCTCTTCAGTCCACACAGGTTGATCTGCGCAGTCAGCTCTGCATAACAAAAAGTAAGTCAAAACTATTTGATCTGTTGCCATAGCACCACTGAATATACTCTCCCTGAATGTTCAGGGAATAAATGTCCCTCAAAAAAGGACCAAAGCCTTCCGTACTTTCCATAACAAGAAGGCTCACATAGTATGCCTCCAAGAAACACACTTCACCAAAGATTCTACTCCAAAATATATTTCTCCTTTTTATCAACAAATTTACACGGCTTCTGCCTGTACCAAGCAAAGGGGAACTCTAATTGCATTTCACCGATCCACACCATTCACCTTATCATCAGAAATTAAAGACCCAGAAGGTAGATACCTGATACTCATGGGTTATATAATGGATACAGCAATCACGGTGATTTCCTACTACGCTCCTAACAAACAACCTACACCATTCCTCTCACATATATTACAAGTGATTAATACACACAAAATAGGAACAGTGATAATGTGTGGGGATTCGAACCAGGTCCTCCTCCCATTTCTAGATAAATCACCTTTTACACCATCCAAAATAACCTCTAGATTACCTTTTTCTCAACTTTTTTCCAAATACAATCTGGTAGATTCATGGAGAGAAAGTAACCCAATGAAAAAGAAATTCACTTATTTCTCGCACTCTCATCAAACCTTCACCAGAATAGATCATATTTTTCTAACAATAGGAATGATACCAGAAATTATTGCATCAGATATAATTCCAATTCCGTGGTCTGACCATAATGCAGTATACACTACTATAGCCTCAGCCATACCAAAAGCGCATGACCCAACGTGGTACTTACCGGACATAATGCTCAAACACCCACTACATCAGATGGCCATTGAACAAGCTTTAAAGGAATACATATCAATTAATAATACAACAGACATCTCCCCAATAACACTGTGGGAAGCTCATAAGTCTGTCTTGCGTGGTACAATACAAAGACAAATGGCACTATTTAAACGGGAACGCAAAAATCTAGCAAAAAAACTAGAACTCAATTTTAATGCAGCCTACATATCATTCCAAGATAATCCATCTCAGAGTACAAAATCTCATCTGGAAAAATCTAGATTGGAATACGATCTATTTCTCACTGAGTCAGTTGATAAATCCCTCAAACACTCCAAACACAATTTCTACATGAATACAAACAAACCAGGTACATATTTGGCTCGGGCATTAAATTCAACTAACAAATCTTTCAAACCAATACGTTTGAAATTATCAAAAAATGTTTATACTTGTAATCCAGTTAAAATAGTCCATAAATTTCACTCACATCTCGCAACTTTATACAAGACAAACAATGAATTTAATCCTACAGAGGCTGAATCCTTCTTCTCAAAAATAACCTTACCTGAGTTATCTCAGAATCAAAAAAGCAGTTTGGATGAGCCTATAACTATAGATGAAGTTGCTAACGCCATAAAAGACCTAAAACTTAACAAAAGACCAGGCCCAGACGGCTACTCGGCTTTATACTATAAAACATTCTCAGAAATACTCTCTCCCATTTACACTGAAACTTTTAACAAACTTCTAGATGGACATTCTTTTCGGCAAGAAACACTAATGGCAATTGTTTGTATGATCCCAAAACCCCTTTCTGATGATACTTCCTGTGTGAATTATCGGCCTATCTCTCTGTTAAACCTTGATATTAAATTGTTAGCAAAAATAATAGCAAAACGCCTCAATAGCATTATAGGAAAATTAATACATAGAGATCAAGTAGGCTTCATGCCAAATAGACAGGCAGGCGATAATATACGCAGGGCAGTGTTATTGGCACATATTGCTAAAAAACGGAAAATCCCTTTATGTTTTCTATCTCTCGATATTAAGAGGGCATTTGACACAGTATCCTGGCAATATATGCAATATTCATTACAAAAATGGGGTTTTGGACCCCACTTTTTGACATGGATCAAAGCATTATATAATAAACCCAAAGCCTATATAAAATATGCTGGATACAAATCTGATGCCTTTAATATCGAAAGAGGTACCCGACAGGGTTGCCCATTATCTCCCTTATTATTTGCCCTTATACTCGAACCCATGGCCCAATACATCAGAACAAACCAAACTATAACTGGCATTGAAGTAGGAGGTATTACACACAAATTATGTATATTTGCAGATGATATATTACTTTTTCTATCATCACCACAGGTCACTGGTCCTAACTTAATACCAGCTCTTGATGGATTTGCAGCCCTATCCGGCCTTATGATTAATCCCAAGAAATGCCTAGTGCTTAATATTTCACTCACAAACTTGGAGTTGATCCCGGCTAGGGCTGCACTCCCATTCACATGGGCAGAAAAATCAATCACATATCTTGGAATTCATTTAACAGCATCTCATTCTGACTTATTCTCAACCAATTATCCTCCTGTATTAAGACAGATCACAAATCTAATAAAACAATGGTCGCAACTTCCTTTATCCTGGATAGGGAAGATTAATGCAATCAAAATGACTATTCTACCCAAATTGCTTTATCTATTCAGAGTCCTCCCTATTCCAATTCCTTCCTATTTTTTGAGAATAGTACAAAAAAGAGCAACTTCGTTTATATGGGGCTCTTCTAAACCACGTATACCTATACACACACTACATCTTCCCAAAAATAAGGGAGGCCTGGGATACCCTAATTTTACTAACTACTACAGAGCAGCACATTTGGCCAGTCTGTCCAAATACCATGCAAAACAGGAAATCCCATTATGGGTATTTATAGAGGCTTCAGAAAATGACCCTCTATTAATATCAAACTTATTATGGCTTGATCCTAAAGACCGCTTTAAAATTCATAATCCCATAACTAAACACTTCTTATCTCTCTGGGATAAACTAAAAACCAAATATCAGTTACAATCTCCACACAATCCTCTCCTTTCTTTTATCAAAAATCCGGCCTTTTATCCGGCATGGATCTACCCAAATTCTTTTAAAGCTTGGACAACATCAGGCATTCAGACACTAAATGACTTCATAGCATCTAAATCATTCCTTTCATTCCCATCGCTTAGAGAAAAATATGATCTACCAAACTCTGAGATATTTAGATATCTCCAAATCAAAAATTTCTATACACCATTCCTAAAGGGGGATACACCATTATCCCAATTATCCATTTTTGAATCAATCTGTACAAAAGATCCATTTGCTAAAGGTACAATTTCATCACTTTATAATCAATTATATGGAGTACCAAATCTTAATAGACCCTCTTACGTTCAGAGGTGGGAGGAGGACCTGGGACGAACTTTAGAAGACACGGACTGGTCTAACATATGGCTCACATCTAAGTCATCTTCACCCAACATCTTAGCACTGGAGACAAATTATAAAGTCCTAACTCGCTGGTACCTTGTACCTGCTAGAGTGGCAAAATATTCACCTAATACCTCAGCTCTTTGTTTTCGAGGATGCCCAGAAATAGGCACACATTTACACATATGGTGGACGTGCCCAGTAATCCAAACCTTCTGGAAGGAAGTCTTCGTGATTGCATCTAAAATATTTAAAAAAATAATACAACCAGATCCATATTTAACTTTACTTAATCTAAAACCGGAATGGTTAACACTTTCTCAATTCAAACTTATGATCCAACTAATAACGGCTGCAAAACAAACAGTGGCCAAGGCATGGAAATCTCCTACATTGGTACTAGCAGAAACAATTCACAGAATGAATAATACAATGTCCCATGCTAAGATGGTAGCCATCGATCAAAATCAAATTCCAAAATTTGAAAAACTTTGGCATCCTTGGATAAAACAACAGTTCCTGTCAAACTTCAATGACTCTGTCCTGTTGCCATGGTAACAGATTAAATGACTTACAGAGACACCCATTCTAAGGCTTCAAAGAGAACTAAAAAGAATAATAAACTGACGAGCGGGACAACCTTATGGACCATACCTCTACCTTTCAACCCTTTTTCTTCTTTCTCTTTCCTTTTCTCCACCTTACGATTAAAGCTCATTATCAGAATTTATTTGACCTATATACACTCTACTTGTAAACAATATGTATAGTAGGTATAAATCATTTAAATACCTACAAAAGTAACTAAGGAAATGATATATATCTTTAATTTAGGTTTACGTGAACCCAATGTTTAATATTTGAAATTTCATGATATTTACCTATATAAACCCTACTGTAAAACAATGAGCTTACTTTATAGATCCTTGTAAACTTACTTTATGTATCTTTATAACATTGTATACTCAATAAACTTCTTTTGACAAGGAAAGAGGTTGCCTCACTGGAAAACATTAGCAGGAGATGTTCGCTGCAAGTGTCTAGGCAGCAGTGATAGCCAATTAGAGACTGAAACTTGCCCAGCTCCACTCAGAGAAATCTGTCCTTAGTGGAGTTGTTCCTTAAATTTGTCCTTGCCTATCCCTTGACACATTATAAAATACTATGAACTGGTGAAATGGGCCCAAACTTTTAACCCCATATAGGGTTTCATTTTAAATTGGAAACTTTTAATGTTAAAGCATTAAGGAGATATGTTAGAATGAAATTTATGATGAGCGTGAGTAATCTACAAAGTGCTACTATACTCTGCTAATATTATTTTGTTACAACTTATTTGACAAAAAACTATTCGCATTGAGAAACCATGGAAAATAGGTTTTACTATAAATTAAATTATTAACACAGGAAAATTTGATTGAATGCAAACGTGAATATGTTCATTTTGCATAAAATACATATCTATGGATTCAGCTTGCTCTGTAAGCCAATTCAATTAAATCAATTTGTAAAATATAATTAGCTTAGACCAAGCCAGTAAGATGAATAGTAAGATAAATACTTCACTTATTAGCTGTTTTCCTGATTTGGACTTACTAATGTAGCAGTTTTATTGTACATTCTGCCTTAGCCTGATAAAAAATAATAATAAATACAGCAGTTTAATGCCTAGAAAGTACAACTGGGCTGGCTAAGTAAATAATGTAATATAATATAGGCAGTGCGAGACACAAAGCTAGAACTGTATTTTGATAGACAGATCAAGTGCATCAGATGGGCTCAGTGAGCCAGCCACACAGCGTGCCTGACAGATTTTAACTCCTGCAGGAATAGTTTTCCAGAATACCTTTGCAAAATTAAATTCAGTTACACTGGACTGCAAACCAGGTATTACTGCACTGCAAAAAGGGCATGTTTGCAGAATAGAATACAAAAGTCTTTTTGTATATTTAAACAATATCTAAAGCCTTTGTTCTAGTTTTAGGTAAAAAAAAGTGGAGTGTTATCACCCCTGGGAGGTTTTCCTTATAAAGTATTTCCCAGTTGCATAGATTTGTCCTCTCTATTTGTCTTGATGACAATTGTCACTGGGAAAGAAGCTGGTGGGAAATGCTAAATATTATCGCTGTGACCAAAGCAGAAGGCAAGGGAAAAACTTTCAAAGGGTAAACCAGTTTTGGGTACAGCTCTCTTTAAGAGTGAAAGAGATTTCCCCTCACTTGCTGTGTTTTTTAACATAAAAAAGGGAAATATCCCTTCCTTCAGAAAGGAAAACAAAACAGGGTTGTAACCTTTCCCACCTTCAAACCTAAAAAGAGAGTATCTAGACTAAAAACCCTGCCAAGTCTTACTGCTATCAGGGGCTCTGTTAGAGAGATTTTCCCTCACTTTTGGTTCTGGAGACAACCCTTTCTACTAGACAGGAAGTGAAACAATCTCTAACAGAGCCACAAATGACAGTAAAGCCAGCCAGGGGTTCTAATTCCTCCCTACTCTCTCCAAAACTGATATTGATATGATATGACTGTGCCAGTAGCCAAAGAATACAGTATAAACGGTAAGTGTTTTAGCATAGTGAATCTGCACACATGAGGCTGATGTTTCAGTTCTTTCTAGATTCTGAAGAGTTAAATGAACAAAAAGGTTCTCAAACCCTTCCTGGGATTCATGTGGGGTGATCTTAGATTCCAGCCTATATTTCTGATGTGGTTATTGGGAAATCCCATTATCTTTATTGCATTTTTATTTTGTATTAAAGTTAGGTGAATGGGTACACATCTGGGAACTATTTAAAAATATATCTCTACAGCAGTTCTTAAGAAATTTAAAGCTGAACTCCAGTCATGTGGGTGCCCCTTCTCCTCCATATTTTCAGGATCTAAAGCTTATTTAGTCTAGGGGTAAGTAAAAGAGAAGAATACTTTCTTTCTGTATTAGTCTTACGGTACCTGAAGCTCTTCTTTGCGCCCACTCTAATGATGGGTAGGCTTTCAATGTCATCAAATGCATTGCAGGTTCAGTGGTGGCCACTGGTCCTGCATTGTGAGTGACAATTTTGGCAAGAGGGGCAACCACGTGATGCAAGAAGAGGACTGGCTTTGTGAGACAAGAATGAGTGGGGAGGAAACCTGTAGGATTCTGAATTAAGGTTAATAATACAATCTTTATTTCCTCTCTAGAATAAACAAGCATTACATTCTGAATATACAGTAGGAGGGTGACACTCAAATGGTATTTGTAAGCTCACTAGAGTTCTGTTTTAAGAAGCCAACAGGGCACCACCAATTGGATTGCATCTATAAAAAAGATATGACTTTTTGGTAGATGTTAGCAATATTTTTGTTAGAACTATGTAACACATTTAAATATAACACATTTACAGGGAATTCAGTGCATTGGCACCACATTTTTATTCAAATATTTAGATGTGAATCATTTATTTTATCATTAAATTTTCCTTCTATTTAGAAGTCCATTTCATAGAAATGTTAAAAATGTTTCTATGAATATATTTTTGTATATTTATAATGGCCTTGCTCAAATATGCATAAGATGGTTATCATTTTCTTCATGCTGATGAGCCAAACCATGAAAGGGCGAGACACTCACTACTGCTTTTACAATAGGAGATGTATTCTGTGCAACATGGAACACTGAGCAAATGTTAAAAAAAGAAAGCTTTCGACAGGCATTTAGAATAAATTAGTTGTAGACCATTGACTCAACGCCATCCATGGGTTTTTTCTTTTTTATGCCTCTCTAACTCATCAAAAGGAGTTTATATATGTATAAACACATGACA
The DNA here is from genome assembly GCF_042186555.1 of Aquarana catesbeiana. NCBI lineage: Eukaryota > Metazoa > Chordata > Amphibia > Anura > Ranidae > Aquarana > Aquarana catesbeiana. The sequence goes on along the minus strand of NC_133324.1, from coordinate 179,771,532 downwards.
CAGAGAAAGTAAACTTCATTCTACACCTATTGTGTCGAGCAAGCATCACAATATATTACATGCACCACTATGAACAGAAATTACATGTTATTACATATTGCTTTCTTCACACAAGTTTAATCAAAATTAAAATCATTTGCTGTTTGTTTCTTAATTTTAACTAGATATACATGTTATTCCAGCCAAGTAAACAAGTGTTGCCTTTCAAGTGAACCTGTGCTTTGTCCATGCAGGGCAAACCAGCAGGTTTTCATTAATAAAGCCCCACAAACAATTTATACCAACTTTCCATTTTCTTTTCCACCACTCTGTTTGCCCATGAAGAAGAAGCTATGGAAGCTTTAGGTTGCAGCTCATTGCTTATGGCTGAGGATGCCTTCTTTGTTCTTCATGGCTGTCTCAGCAGCCAATCATTAAGTATTTGTGATGTCATAGTGGAGTAAAATGCATTCTCCCATTCTCATTTTTTTTTTTCATTCTCATTGGTAGTGTTAAAAAAAGGTGAGTAAAAGCTGCTAAGGGCTAATCCTATATTGAACTTATTTCAATATAGGATTAGCCCTGCATGAAGGAAGCACATGTTCACGCTAAGAAACCAAATAGGGAAATGTTAAAAGTTTGATGATTTATTCCTGAGTAATGAGTACTTAAAGGGAACATAGAGCTGCTTAGAGCCTAGACTGAAAGATAAAAAGGCCCCAGAGGCATTACTAAACATTTAGCGGCCCCAATGAAACATACATTATTATTTTTGTTACATTTCATAACTAACAAAAATAATCTGATCCAAAGTAATGTGACTTAGGGCCATGGCATCCTTGAGATCCAGGATAATCATAAGGGTGAGAAAATACTCACAGAGCGGTGCAAAGTTCATCTAGCTAGCAAGGGAGCAATGCATTAAATTAAAGTATTTCTCTGTCCTGTTCAGTGATCCTGTCACCGCCAACACCAGGATCATTAATGTGCCATGCTTCTTAGAAACATCTGTTAGATGCCAACAGTGAGAAAGTGAGAATGGGCATAAACCAAAAATTATTCTGATTGTCTGGATTAAAAGACTCACACATTTGCATATTATACATCCCTACCATCTTCAGGATCATTCAGGACACAATTGTTAGGTTTTGCTAATTGAACAGAATAGTTTTTAACAGGTTTTTTTTTTCTACATTTTAGGCTTGTCCAGAATTAACAAAGAGCTGCTTTTGATGTTGCTTTTCCTAATCTTTTTCTTAAATCAAGTACTTTCACATGTTGTAAGTACAGAATACTGCAAACACATGTAAACGTGACCAGAAACTCAAATGCCACAAATGCACTGTAAATGCACATACAAATGCTTTACCACTGCACCTAATCTCATATGTAGAGCACACCATGAACATGGGGATTGCGGTGTAAATGATCCCTTAAAGGGGACTTTAACCACCTTTATGACAGAGAGTAAAAGAAATCCTAAAACCTGTACATAATTTTTCAACTTTGACATGTGTTAGTAACACTGTATATATCATTGCAACTACTTTGTGTATCAAGGTGGATTATATATCTTTTTTTAAGAACAAATTGGGCTTATGTTTGATAGTAAATGGTAATGAATATCTCCTAACTATTTTACTTTCTATTACCATAACCTACCACCAAAGGACAGCCCAAAATAAATTCTCCTACTCCTGATGAGTGTAGTGATGCCACATATGTGTATATTATTTGTTGTTTGTACCTGTAGTATGACCAGAAACACATTTTGCTTTATCCTACCAAAAACACACTGATGTTAACACTTATGCCGCGTACACATGGTCGGACTTTTCGACCAGACTTGTCTGACGGACGCCGACGGACCAAATAAGGCGAACAATTCGATCGTGTGTGGGCTTCACCGGACCTTCAGCGGACTTTTCCAGTCGCAAATCTGACGGACTTTAGATTTGGAACATGCTTCAAATCTTTATGTCGTAACGCCGCCGGACCCAGAAATCCGCTCGTCTGTATGCTAGTCCGAAGGACAAAAACCAACGCTAGGGCAGCTATTGGCTACTGGCTACCAACTTCCTTATTTTAGTCCTGTGTACGTCATCACGTACAAATCCGTTGGACTGTGATCGTGTGTAGGCAACTCCGGTCGTTAGAAAGTCCGTTGAAAGTCCGCCAAAAGTCCGTCGAAAGTCTGTCGGATGGGCTGTCAGACTTTTGTAGATGAAAAATCCGACCGTGTGTACGCGGTATAACTGACACTGATACCAATCTTAAAAAAAGCTTTTTTTAAGTGCCTACCTAAAATATGCTGACCCTGACCTTTGAGGCTAACCTTTGACCTTGACCTTTGACTCTGTCCTTGACCTTTGCCTGACACTGACCTGGATCAAACCTTGATCTAGCTATTTTTCAAATGTATATATTTATTCCATTTTCCATTTTTTCCATTCAGTGAAGAAAACATACACGGGGTGGGTTTTATGGTGATTGATCACTGTGATAACCAGTCAGAGGCTATTACAGCAATCAGGTGATCAGGAACTAGGCTTTCTGGATCCTGATCATTAGTATGGAACCCAAGGTTCTTTATGAGAGCCCTGTCTTTATACTGTATACAAAGACATGTATTATGTATATATGCAACCTCACGGAAGGAGATCCATTAAATGTGCACACGTGGTGGTAAGGGGTTAAAATCCAGTTGAAATACATATTTGTGGAACACTTTATTAAAATGGAACTAAATGTAATTAATAAAAAAACTGCAAGCAGGAAGCTCTTTATTGCACAAGAGACACGCTTTGTCTCTTCTGCAATAAAAACACTTACCTGCCAGCTTGCTGTCTTCTATTGATATGAAAACTCTATTGAGCTTCACATGTGCGGCTCATTGTACATTCCTGGCACCCTCCAGTTGTGCCAGAATGAGGACTCCTGTGTGCATGCATGGGATGACATAATTTCCAATCAAAAGACCAAAAACCTTGCACCTGGGAGCGGCTGGGAAGAAGATGACAGTGAGGGATTAACCCATTGCATTGCTGAAATGAGTTTAGTTCGACTTTAAGCAAAGGATCAGTGATAGTGTTCAGACACTTTAATGAAAGGTTTCACCTGCTGATGGCACTGTCTCTCCCAGACCCATGGGCCGCAGTTCCAGTGTCCACCAGCGGGTGTCTCCTGGCATCCTGGACCCGACATCATCTCCTGCAATCAGGCATCACTTGAGACCGATTGCAGGAGGTGTATATATACCCGGCAGATGCTGCATACATTGCCTTGGTATTGTGCCTTGTGCCCTGATCTATGTTCGCTAGCCTGTGATGCTGTTTCCTGAATCCTGTAATCCTGTGACCCTGTATCCATTCCTGGACCCCTGCCCTGCAGTGTGATCCCTTCTGCACTTTCTCCTGCTACCCTTTCCCTTTCCTGTCTTGTTCCCAGCCCTATCTGCTGGATCCCCGTGTATGACCCTGGCTTGTTTACGATTATGATTGCATCTTACTCCTGTATATACGTTTAGTTTAGGCAGTTATTTATTGTGTGTCACTGGGGTTGGTTGCTGGTTAGTCACTGTTTGTCAAATTGGAGGTGCGTTTACTTTTGTTTATTTCCTTTTTTTTATAATAAATTATATTATTTTCACTTTACACGTGTTTGGTTCACTCTGTTGCAGTCTACAAAGTTCTGGTCGCACCAGTCCGTGACACAATCTTGTTATTCATACATCTCTGCACACTGCATAGCCAAGCAGATGACAATCATGATCCAGCTTTGCAACTGCCAGAGTCACATTTTCACACATAACATGCTTATTGTACAATGCATCAAGATCCTAACCTCTGTCCAGTGAGCAGGGAGATGACATAGGAAGTTGTAAATCTCAACCAGGAAATGGTATAGCCATCTTCCTAGCTATGCAGTGTGACAGATGTGTGTAAAGTACAAGATAAGTTAAACAAAGTTGTAAACCCTTTGACAGCTAAAAGAGTTGATAATTATGCTCAACTGTGTATTTTGCTGTTGGCCAGCAGTTCCACTTTAACTAATATGAAACAGAGCACTGCATTTAGTTGTACATTGACAGACACTTTGTGAAATGCTTGCTATCTATTTGGTCTTCTGTTTATGTTCACTGTGTCTCATTTTTGACATGAAAATCAGAAGAGATTCAAATATTTTCTTAAATTTGTGTTAAACCATGTCTAGCCAGTCCTGGACAACAAATGAGCTTGAGTCTTATATTTCCCACCAACATACCCTCAATGTATTGTCGATATGCATGCAGATGTTATTATTTCAAAGCAATCGTATATAGGATTACTGACATGTTAAACTGCACCTGTGGTAGCTTTTGTTAAAGGAATGTAGCCATATGATATGACACGGAACCTTATTTTATGATAGCCTGTGCTTGCCGAAGCAAAACAGCATAAATTAGTCTGTGTCACGTCCGTGCATTAAAAGTGTACTTAGTAATCTATATTAATCATAACCATTTTCCAAGTTTAATAACAAGCAGAGTGGCTGCCAAAGTGCTTTCTGAAAGACATTTTTTCTCCACACTGTTATGAGCAACAAAACAGTTATTGGACCCTTAGATTAAGATTAACAGTTCAAACAATTCATTTAAGAAAGAACATATTTTACTGTTGTTTCCAATAGAGTGCTGGGGTTCACTGCAGACTTGATTTGTTGTTCCTCAGATAAAATTATACAGCAGAGCCATAAGACAATGTAATTCATTTTTCCAAAAGCTGAGAGGTTAATCAACAAAGCCTTCAGTGGCTGAGATCAAAACCAGAGTTTGTTCTTTAGAAGCATGCTTAACGCGGGTTACGTTTGCTGCACTTGATTGCTGTTAATATACTTTTGCTCTGTAGACTGCTGACTTGCCTTTCACAGCTTATAGCAATACAGAGGGAATACTGTGATATCTTGGCAATGCCATTCCCAGCTCAACTGTTGTTCCAAACAAACTTGTTATCTCTTTAGCCTTGTAATCAGACTTGCAAAGGTAAGGGAGTAAGTGGGCAGGAGTGAAAAGCACTGAGATGGCCTACAGGATAGATAAAAGTGTCTCCACTAGCACACAGGGTTCGTCTTTTACAAGTGTTTAACCGCTTCAGCCCCGGAAGATTTTACCCCCTTCCTAACCAGGTCACTTTTTGCGTTTCGGCACTGCGTCACTTTAACTGACAGTTGCACGGTCGTGCGACGTTGCACCCAAACAAAGTTGACAAAGTTGACGTCCTTTATTTCACACAAATAGAGCTTTCTTTTGGTGGTATTTGATCACCTCTGCGGTTTTTATTATTTGCTCTATAAACAAAAAAAGAGAGAGAATTTGGAAAAAAACACAATATTTTTTACTTTTTGCTATAATAAATAATCCCCCCCCCAAAAAAAAAAGATATAAAAAACTTTTTTCCTCAGTTTAGGCAGATATGTATTCTTCTACTTATTTTTGGTAAAAAAAATCGCAATAAGCGTATATTGATTGGTTTGCGCAAAAGTTATAGTGTCTACAAAATAGGGGATAGTTTTATGACATTTTTATTATTATTTTTCTTATTAGTAATGGCGGTGATCGGCAATTTTTGTCTGACACTTTTGACACCATTTTGGGACCATTGTCATTTATACAGCGATCAGTGCTATAAAAATGCACTGATTACTGTGTAAATGACACTGGCAGTGAAGGGTTTAACCACTAGGGGGCGATGAAGGGGTTAAGTATGTCCTAGGAAGTGATTCTAACTGTGGGGAGGATGGACTTCAAGTCACATGACAGCGATCACTGCTCCCGATGACAGGAGCAGTGATCTTTGTCATGACACAAGGCAGAACGGGGAAATGCCTTGTTTACACTGGCACTTCCCCATTCTGTGGCTCCGTGACACGATCGCTGGTCTCGCGTGCACGGTCACACTGTACACGGCGTGCACGCGCCTGCTTTACCCACTTCTTAAAGGAGGCATACAGGTACACCCATTTACCCACCACTGCCATTGTGCAGACATAAATTGGCGTGCATCGGTCGGCAAGTGGTTAATATACACCATTTTGAAAGCACATCATATGACAAGTTGGCCATATTATTAAAAGGAACTAAAAGAAAATACAGAGCTTGACATTGCTGACCACCTAAAAAGGCTAGTTGTCTGGTCTCTGATTTTAATAGTTTGAGACATGAACCTAGAACAAGAAATGATATTTAACCACTTTAAGACCAGCCCCCACAGTTGTACTGCGGCAGGTTGGCTCTCCTAGGTGAATTGCCGTCATTGTATGTTGGCCACAATGTTGCAGTCCCGGTAAAAATCGCTGATCACCGCTATTACTTGTAAAAAAAAATGTAATAATAAAAATGCCATAAATATATCCCCTATTATGTAGACACTTTAACTTTTGCGCAAACCAATTAATATACGCTTATTGCTATTTTTTTACCAAAAGTATGTAGAGGAATACATATTGGCCTAAACTGATGAAGAAATTGTTTTTAATTTTTTGGGCATATTTATTATAGCAAAAAGTAAAAAATATAGTTTTTTTTTTAAAATTGTCAGTCCTTTTTTCTTTATAGAGCTAAAAAAAAATCTCGCAGAGGTGATAAAATACCAGCAAAAGAAAGCTCTATTTGTGGGGAAAAAAGGACATAAATTTTGTTTGGGTACAGAGTTGCACAACCACGCATTTGTCAGTTAAAGCGACGCAGTGCCGTATCGCAAAAAATGGCCTGGTCATTAAGGGGGCAAATCCTTCCGGTCCTTGACTAGGTAAAGTGAAAAACTACTGAGGATAAATTGGACTTTTAAGGTATAGAAATAGTCTACATCATTGAAAAAATGTTAAAAACCACAATTGATTTTATTAAATACAAAAGGGTTATGAATACATTTGAGATTCCTCGATGCATTTTGTGGACAATTCCACCTCTTCAGAAGGAATATAATTTATTTATCATGTCATATGTTTACATTTTCAATCAAAAGCTACAAGTCCTATTTCTGCACTCCCATCTGGTAAATGGTAGTAAAGTGTGGGTATCTAGGAACACCTAGCAAAAGAACATTGCAGGATGTCAGTGCTTACAAGAGCTTCTTTTTTGGGAGCTTAGTCGTTATAAGTGTGGCCCTAACCAATTAGGTAACCATTGTTGATTTGGTGTTTTCCATCTTTTATATTGTGTGAATCAGATATGAATTCATGGATGATAAATATTTGTCACCAGTTCCCTATTGGCCACCAGGAAAACTATGCTAGGTGTTACTAAATACTAGACATGTGCGCCGTCAATAAATTTGTTTAGTTTTGTTCAGTTTCGTATTAGAATTAATTTGTATTTCGTAATTCATGTCCGAAATTTCATACAAAATTAACTTTTTGTAACAATTATGAATGTTCATTATGATGAATTTATCATTATGAGGGGCTCCCACCATCTCTGTGCTGTGCTGACTTCCTGGGTTTTTAACTTTTAGGTTCATTAACGTTTCGTAACAATTACGAATGTTCGTTATGATGAATTTATCATTATGAGGGGCTCCCGCCATCCCTGTGCTGTGCTGACTTCCTGTTTTTTTTAACTTCGTTAACTTTTTGTAACAATTACGAATGTTTGTTATGATGAATTTATCATTATGAGGGGCTCCCACCATCCCTGTGCTGTGCTGACTTCCTGGGTTTTTAACTTTTAGGTTTGTTAACTTTTTGTAACAATTACAAATGTTCGTTAGGAATTTGGATCTGAAATTCTTAAACTAAATTTCATATTTCGTTCAAAATTCAGAAGCATAGCAATTTGTATTTCAGATCCTCCCGAATGTACGAATTTATGGAAATTCGTATGAATTTTTGATTCGTACGAAACTAATCGCACATGTCTACTAAATACTCACTGTAGTAGCTCCTGGGATCCCCCTTCCACTTCATTTACCTGCTGGCAGTGCAGAAACAGGGCTTGTAACTTTTAATTGAAAACTTCCACAAATGACATAATAAATGACATTCCTTCTGAAGAAATGGAATTGTCAACGAAATGCGTGGAGGGATCTCAAATCTAATACCTCTGATGTACATCTGTAAATGTTGTAGATGTTGTTACAAGCTCTATATTGAGTTATTGGAGTCTGTTTTATGTATTGTATATAGCAAAGGTGTTTGTTACACTTTTAAAATGAATTATTTTGTACTGAACAAATTCAATTGTGTTTTTAAAAATGTTTCCAATGATGTAGACTACTTCTATTCCTATTTGAGATGAGGTATGCCCTGATGAGGTATTAACCTGTCCGCTCTCCTCCCCTTGTTTGTGTGACCCGGAAAGCAACGTCTATGACGTCACTTGCGGGTCAAGCTCTTGGTGTCCCTGGTTAGCTCAGTCGGGAAATACTGTTTTGCAATGCGATCTGCATTGAAAAACATTTCATGGAGTACAGGGGAGATGTGCAGGGTCTTTTAGACCCTGCATATTTCAATAAAGAGAATCTGACCGCTAAAAAACATCACATAATGGACTTTATTCCCCTATGTGATGAAAAAAGAAAGTTAAGTAAAAAAAAAAAAAAATTAGCAAAAAAATAAAGTTACACCCAAGCACATAAAATCCCCCCCCCCCAAATTTTGAGCCCCCCCCCACTCGTACATATACACACAAACATAAACGCATGCATTGGAGCGCCTACGTGTGAAAATGTCAATTGCAGTACACATGCTACATATCACCATGCACATCGGAGTGAGAGCAATAATTCTAACACAAGACCTCCTCCATAACACTAAACTGATACCTGTAGGGGGCTTTTGAAGCTTTGCCTATAGAAAATATAGTGTACTGAAGTTTGACGCCATTTCACAGGTGCACAAAAATTTAAGGTTGACATGTTGGGTATCTATTTACTCGGTGCAACCTCATCTTTTATATGTTACCAAACATTTTGGTAATTGATTGTGTTTGTTTGCCCTAAAATTCAGGTTAGTGTGTTTTTTACTGCAATTTTGCCTTTCCTAGACCTTTGCGGTAATATCTTGTGAAATAAAAAATTGGAACTAACACTTTAGTGTATCTGATTTCAGAAAATATATAATATGCGTGGGTTTTCTGTAATCTTCAGGCCTAAAAGGATTTTTTAAACATGTGTGCAAAAAAATGCAAAAATGGCTCTGGCAGCAAAGGGGTTAAGGGATAGTTGGTTGAAATCCCATCAGCTTCTTTTTTTCCATATTGTGAATTTAGAGCTCCTAATCTGTACACTCTGTACAGAGAAAGTACTGCAGCCAGCGAATCACTATGACAGCTAGGGAACTATTGTTTTCAGAAATAGAGGTCATAAATGGCAGCCTCTATCCTTTCTCACTACAGATCTCTTTTAAATGACACTGTCTGATTTGAAAACGCATTAGTCACGCTGGTGGATTGGGCATGCTAAAGTGTTAGGAGACATGATTACGAGATTAAATGTAGTCCCTCCTATGGACATATAGTACAGTACTGTACTCAATTTACAGAACTTTTCTGAGATGGTTTACTCTGCAGACATTCATTGAAATCTAAGTGGTTTTGACATTTGTTGACAGTCATGTTACAGGGGGTCTCACTCTTGTCTCACTTGTCTCATTCACCTGTGCTGGTAGACACACCTTATTATTTTATTGTATGGCAAACCCCTTTGTTTATTTAAATACAGGCAAGAAGTGCTGGAAACACTAGCTTGTTAATCTGTCCATTTAAGTAATATCATCTAATGTACAAAAGAAATGAGAGGCATGTGGGGTGATTTTGGCAGCTGTTTTAGAGATTTTGGTAAAAAACTCAGTATTAGTTCTTCTTTTGGTCTATTCTTTTTTTCTAAGTAAATAATTGAATACAGCATAAATACTGTATATTTATCAGAAGACTCCGATGACATCTCCAATCATTACTTTTTATGCATTACTTTTTTTTACATATTATTATTATTATACAGGATTTATATAGCCAACAGTTTGTGCAGCACTTTACATACTACTAAACACTTCTTTGCTTATTTTATTTTACTATTTGCTGTTTCCTTGAAAAACAGAGCAAAAAGATAAGATAAAAACCATTTCTTCTAAAATTTACATCTGCAATTATTAAGTACGCATAAGTCTTGTATTCAAAACAGAGGCAATGTGGATCATGTTATAAAATTCAATTTATGAGGACATTAAACTGCTTCATCCAGTAAAATGATAAGTTTGAACTAACTATTTTAATAAAATAAGCCATTTTCTGGACAGTGCATTAAGTCATTTATAAATAGCTATTTCTGTACTGGTGCTGTAGGACTCCATCCATCGGATGGCTGAGTAGCACTTCTCACAAGATGTAGCTCAGCAACTCTGCTGATGGTAACTGTCATTACAACCTCAAGTGTAGTGAATGTCAATGTACCATTTAAAAGATTAAAAGAGACTTTATTTAATAAGTTAACCAGCCAAAGAAAGCACTGTAAGTGTTCTACTAATATACTTTTCAATTTTACAGTGATTACATACATAGGAAATTTTAAGATTTGGCTGGAGGATTTACAACTTTTCTAAAAAGAAAAACCCTTTAAAAAATCACTGTCTATTATCCTAGCCTAAGGTGAAAGTGACATGGGCCAGGGCACACCCTAACAATGCCAAGGATGCTTGAGTATCTGTGGCAACATGTTTTTTTTTGGAGGCAATATTCTGTGCAAATAAGAGGTAACCATCATTAGCAGCCCTGGCAGTGTTATAAATTAATCAAACCCCTGCCACTGACATTGATCTGCATGAAAATGATGAGAAAAGAATACCTAAAGAATACCATGAAAATAAAGAAGCAAAATAATGTACGAGAATGTCTTACACAATGCATTATATTGTATCATTATGTTAAAACTGAACTCCTGAAGCATAAGAGCAAGGAGTCCTCTAGGGGCCCATTTATATCTTTGCATTGTGGTAATGCAGAAATTGCCATGGGTGACTGGTCACTTAATAGTCCTGAAGTAGTCCTCTTCCAGTAGCGTGATGTTATTATGTTGGTGCTAACTGGCATAGGAGAAACCCATTTGTTTTTTTCACCTGTTCTCACTTCTATTAATTGGTAAGTATCTGGTTTTGGAACATGTTTGTTAGGATGGGCCCAAATGTGTAGGAAGAGACATAAAGAGCTCTGCAGATGCATCGCTCAAATGGCACTATGAAAAGATATTCTACAGCACATATGCTGTTGTCACCACATAAGTAAATGTGTTACTTACTATGGAATTTTTTTTTATTATTATTGTTTTATGGAAACGTCAACCACCTAGGCAGGAACATATACAGTGCTTGTTATAGTGCATAGTTGCCCAGAGTTCAGCTTAAAGTCTAGGGGAAAGCTTACATTGTTATAGTTTGCTGGAGCTTCCTAGCTGTCTGTACTCCATCCTATGCCAGCAGGTGGAGCTCTAGTCTCCCTTTTTTTTGTACATATTTAGCTTATTCAGTTTTCAGCTTTTCTGAAAGAGGTCTATTGTTTATATAGCTGGAATAAATCATCAGAACAGTGACACAAACCTTATCAGAAGTGTATGCATAGCCAAAACTTTTTTTTAAAATTTTGCAAAGAGTAGGAATGGAACTTCCCTTAACTCCCTGTCATGGAAATGCAACTAAAAGTTAAGATAAATCTATGTAATTTGAGCAAAATTCTCCTACCTGTCCCCTCAACAGGTTTCTCTATTGGAAGCTTTTGCCTCATTTTTCTTCTGATGAAAACGCTAACAGTTTGCATTTCACGACAGACAAATAAGGTGAATTTGCCTAGTGGGGCAACATACAGCAACAAGCAACTTTAATCTGTGTGGGGTAGAAAACAAGCTTAGTTTGCTTGGCTGTCTCCTTAGATAAACCATAAAGCTTTAGAAATTATTTTTTTTGTAAAAAAAAAAAAAAATCATATATCCTGCAGAATAAATATCATTTATAAGACAGTGATTAAAAACTCTGTGAATCTTTAAAACAATGAAAAAAATAATCCTTTTTAGTTTCTCTTTAGGATGGCCTAATTTTTCAGAACTATTGCAAACCTATTCCAGTACTGTAAAGATATTTATACCACATACAGTACACAAGTTTATAAAAATTATAGAAGAGGTGTCAGCATGTAATCGTTTATAAAATCTAAACTATGTATGATTGCTGTCCTCAGCTTTGTCCAGCAGTATTTCTGTTGCTGGGTACCATCCGCATTGGTTGGACGTGACATCATTGTCTAATAATAGGACTATAGCATATGAATGCTGTATACAATGTACTGAAAACAGGAAAGAGACAATTGAACTGTCTGGCCATCTGAGTATCGTAACAGTTCTGTTAAGGAATTGAATACAACTGACAAAACATGTTTATACAGCCATCTGATATATCTGACACTCCTTTTAAGTAAAAATCTTCTTTCTCTAAACATGATATCACATAATAACATATAATTTATACACAAACTCTTTTGTTAGTGAATTTTATAACATTTTCTTAAAATAGATTTTTTTTTATTCAATCTTGCTTTTTAAATTGTCCATAAATTAAAATGTCTCTTCTTTGCCTTTGATAACCTGGAGGCAATCTGTACCTCATTGATGCACAGAACCCTTCTTCTCCCTCAATCTTAATGTTCAGCTGTTTGATTAAATGTTCAACTCAGAAGTTTCACTGGAAGACAAGGGTACTTGCATGATTGAGGGTCCTGATCTGATGGTATGGAATCCCATCTGTTCACCAGGTAGAACTGGCCTCCCAGCAGAAGACCATGATTTCCTTAACAAGATAGTTAAAGGGAACTAAACCCATTGATTTAATGGTTTCCCCCCCAAAATACACACAATGCATGCCATTAAAGATAACTGCCACAGTTGCTTGTGCTCTTAACTGAACTGTCAAGCTATCAATTGATTGGTGTCAAAGCTGATCACCTGTGCAGCACCATGGCAATTACAGATCAAATAGAGACTAAGATGTCTGCTTTCTTGACTGTAAAGGTAAGGAGGTTTAGTTTTGCTTTAAAGCGGAGTTCCACACAAAAATGGAACTTTCGCTTTTCGGAACCCTCCCCCCCTCCGGTGTCACATTTGGCACCTTTCAGGGGGGAGGGGGGTGCAGATACCTGTCTAAGACAGGTATTTGCACCCACTTCCGGCATAGACTCCCATGGGAGTCTATGCCTGTTCCCGTCCCGACCGCGCTGTCTGCTGGGAACACAAAGCTCCCAGGAGAGAGCGGGGACCACTAGGGACGCGCAGTGCGACTCGCGCATGCGCAGTAGGGAACCGGGAAGTGAAGCCGCAACGCTTCACTTCCTGATTCCCTCACCTAGGATGGCGGCGGCAGCTGCCGAGAACCGAGCGGGTTCTCGGCGTCCCCTGCCGACATCGCTGGACAGGTGAGTGGGCATGTATTAAAAGTCAGCAGCTGCAGTATTTGTAGCTGCTGGCTTTTAATATTTTTTTTTTTAGCGGTGTGGGTGAACCCCCGCTTTAACAGCTTAGAAGCAGTGTAAAGCTAAGTGTTAGGGGACATTAAGGCTTGTGACTCTTGCTAGCAATTACACACATTGCAGTGTGTTTCCTCTTCTGCATACTTCTGTCAACAAGCTGATATCATTTTGAATAGGCAGTTAGCTGTAAAGAACCTTCAGCTTGAGTACTGTTGCAAAGCAACCACAAAAGTAAAGAACTTGTTGGTTTATTTATGTTTGTTTAGACTGTGGTTCAACCACTTTACGACCGCCCTATTGTAGTTTTACTGCTACAGGGCGGCCGTGTGTGCAGGATCACATATACAGTATCTCACAAAAGTGAGTACACCCCTGACATTTTTGTAAATATTTTATTATATCTTTTCAAGTGACAACGCCGAAGAAATTACACTTTGCTACAATCTAAAGTAGTGAGTGTACAGCTTGTATAACAGTGTAAATTTGCTGTCCCCTCAAAATAACTCAACACACAGCCATTAATGTCTAAACTGCTGAGCCCAAAGTGTCAATATTTTGTGTGCCCACTATTATTTTCCAGCAGGCTTGGAGTTCCCCAGTGCTTCACAGGTTGCCACTGGAGTCCTCTTCCACTCCTCCATGATGACATCACAGAGCTGATGGATGTTAGAGACTTTGGGCTCCTCCACTTTCCGTTTGAGGATGCCCCACAGATGCTCAATAGGGTTTAGGTCTGGAGACATGCTTGGCCAATCCATCACCTTTACCCTCAGCTTCTTTAGCAAGGCAGTGGTCATCTTGGAGGTGCGTTTGGGGTCGTTATCATGTTGGAATACTGCCCCGTGGCCCAGTCTCCGAAAGGAGGGGTTCATGCTCTGCTTCAGTATACACAGTACATGTTAGAATTCATGGTTCCCTAAATAAATTGTAGCTCCCCAGTGCCGGCAGCACTCATGCAGCCCCAGACTATGAAACTCCCATCACCATGCTTGACTGTAGGTAAGACACACTTGTCTTTGTACAAGTGTGTTCAGTTATTTTGAGGGGACAGCAAACTCACGTTTGTGAGATTCTCTATATACGTGATACCGCACTCCTCCGGCACCCACCAATCATTCGTTGCACAGGCAGAATGGCAGTCTGCCTATGTAAACAAGGCAGACTGCTGGTCCTGTCAATAAAGAATGCATGGATTCCGCGTTCCTGCAAAGCAGGGACATGGATCCATGCCTTCCCCTAGTAAAAGCACATCCCAGACAGTGCACAAACACTGGCTAGGCACATATTTAACCCTTTGATTGCCCCTGATGTTAACCCATTTCCAGCCAGGATCATTAGTACAGTGACGGTACATATTTGTAGCACTGATCACTGTACTGGTGTCATTGGTTCCCAAAAAAGTGTCAAAAGTGTCAGTGTTCGATTTGCTTGCTGCTATACCACAATCCCATTACTAGTAAAAAAAAAAAATGTAAATAAAAATTTCATAAATATATACCATAGTATGTAGATGCTGTAACTTTTGCACAAACCAATCAATATATGCTTATTGGGGTTTTTTTAACCAAAAATATGTAGCAGAATACACATTGGCCTAAAATGATGAAGAAATTAGTTTTTTTTTTTTTAAACTTATTGGATATGTTTTATAACAGAAAGTAAAACCAAATACCACCAACAGAAAGCTCTATTTGTGGGAAAAAAAGAACATAAATTATATTTGGGTAAAGCATTGCATGACCACGCAATTGTCAGTTAACCACTTCCCGACCGGCGCACGCCGATGTACGTCGGCAGAATGGCATGGCTGGACAAATGGACTTACAGGTACGTCCATTTGAATTCCCCGCCGTGCCATTGCGTGCGCGCCAGCCGGGAGCTCCGTGAGTCGGGTCGCGGGTCCCGCGAACTCGATCACCGCGGGGACACCCACAATCGCCTCACGGAGAGGAGGAACGGGGAGATGCTGATGTAAACAGCATCTCCCCGTTCTGCCTAGTGACAAGTGTCACTGATCACAGCTCCCTGTCATCGAGAGCAGTGATCAGCGTAGTGACACACACAGCCCATCCCCCCTACAGCTAGAATCACTCCCCTAGGACATACTTAACCCCTCCCCACCCCCTAGTGGTTAACCCCTTCACTGCCAGTGTCATTTACACAGTAATCAGTGCATTTTTAATCGCACTGATTGCTGTATAAATGACAATGGTCCCAAAAATGTGTCAAAAATGTCCAACATGTCCGCCATAATGTCGCAGTCACAATAAAAATCACTGATCGCCGCCATTACTAGTAAAAAAAAAATTATTTAAAAAAATGCCATAAAAACTATCCACTATTTTGTAAATGCTATAACTTTTGCGCAAACCAATCAATAAACGCTTATTTTTTACCAAAAATATGTAGAAGAATACGATCGGCCTAAACTGAGGAAAAAAAATGTTTTTTTATATATTTTTGGGGGATATTTATTATAGCAAAATGTAAAAAATAATGTGTTTTTTCAAAATTGTCGCTCTTATTTTGTTTCTGGTGCAAAAAATAAAAATCACAGAGGTGATCAAATACCACCAAAAGAAAGCTCTATTTGTGGGAAAAAAAGGACGTCAATTTTGTTTGAGAGCCATGTCGCACGACCGTGCAATTGTCAGTTAAAGCGACGCAGTGCCGAATCGCAAAAAGTGCTCTGGTCAGGAAGGGGGTAAAATCTTCCAGGGCCGAAGCAGTTAAAGTAACGCAGAGCGGGGTATGTTTTCTGTAGTCCTGTCATGGGGAGACATCACTGCGGCTCCACACATTCAGTACAGTTAATGTGAAAATAAAGAGAAAACAAATCCTGAAAAACAAATGCAGGGGCCACTTCTAAGGACTGGTAAGTTGCATAATATGACATTATCTTTTTGCTTTGGTTAATGATGTCTATAGATATTTTAGGATACATTTTATGATTTTGTAAAAGATCATTGATCTCTCTGTTGACATTTGGTGGTCATTAACAGCATCCTATTTAATTGCTATAAAACTGACAGAAATTAAGAAGCAGCAATAAGACAGGATATACTTGGGAACATTTACTCATTTACATACTGTAGTGTCAAGAGCTGTGATTTTCTGTAAATTGTAGTATATAACACCAATCAAGATAAGGGCTATAATTGCAGCAAATGTATATTAATTATGTCACCTGTGGGTTCACAAGGAGAGCTGACATATTGCCATAAACTAGGCAATATACAGTATAGCAATTTTAATCACTTTCAACTGTCTTTTGATTGCAAAAATGACCAAATAGTTCAAGGCAACCACCACAAACAATTACATTAAACTATTAAAGCTATTGGTGGTAGGTTGGCACAATCAGGTCATTGAGATATAATTGGTTATTAAGATATGAATGTACAATCACCCCAGCGCTTAGAAGCATGGACATCTGGATGGTCCCATCTACATGTCAAATAATACTCTTCAACTGAAATTTTCCACTGATGCAGCCCTCCTCAGACAAGAGAATCTCAACAGAAAATTGTAAAAACAAACTCTAAAGAAGGAGTAGTCTCCCCCGAAAAACCGCAAGACTGCCAATTTGAGAGATGGTTTGGGCCAGGTAGCACCGCCAATGGCTGGATATTAATACAGTGGCACCATTTATTTACTATAATTATGAGAATGTTTTGTCTTTTGGTTTCAATAAAGTTTTTGATAATGCACTAGGCATGTGTGCCCTCCTCATCATCGGAGCAGCATACAGTAAATATCTCCTAAATGGTGCAAGTTTAGGAGATATTTACAGTACCTATAGGTAAGCCTTATTATAGGCTTACCTATAGGTACAAATATTAGTACAAAACATTAGTCTTTAAAATCACTGTAATTGCCAGCAGATAGCCATGTGTATTGCCAACGTAGGGATCAATGAGGACTTTAGCTAAGCAGCTCTGCTGTAAACAATAAGATGTGGCCCGATATAAACTCAGAGCAGTGAGCTGACCATACTCATGGCAATGTTCAATCACTTTTCTCAACTTCTGAGCCACAAGTAATTGCAGGTACGATTGCAAGTAATCACTAGAAACAAAGTGACCTATCACCTACAAGTTTGATCGAGCACCAAAATTCAGCCAATTATAAAGTCTAGATTGGATAATATTTTTATTTATTCCCAATGTTCAATTGGAGAAATTTTGATTCCATCACCCTGCAGTCATTCAAAACCAACATTTTATGTCTTTCCATTGCTTTGCAACTTTGATAAAAAATGGAATTAAAAGTAGTCGTTGTCAAAAGTACTGTTGTCATTTGTATAATCAGCTTTAGTCAAGTGTATGAAAATCGACTCACTCTCAATCACTGCATAGATATTGGCAAGGTTGCAGTGTTCTAAGCAATCAATACATAGATTTTTAAACTGTATTATTATGGTGGACCTATCTAACCATCAAATGGCTGCTACCACTAAAAGTCTAGCAGACTTAACTTTTTCTTGTAAAGTCATTTTATTTAGCTGTATTGCTGTTATTTAGAGGATCATAATAATTTTAGTAAAAAAAATTTAAGTTTTTATTTTTTTCCAAAAATTTAGATTTTTATTAATTCACATAATAGCTAATCACAATGTCATGTGTGCAATGGAACCTACTGATACTAACTAGTAAATACAGATTGTATGGATTTTAAGATCAGGCTGTTATATTACCATTAGCAATATAACAACTTTTTGTTCCATCTTTTAAAACACAAATTTTCTTGAAAGCCAAAACATTAAACCAATATAGTTTGTTGTAATTAAACAAGACAGTTGGTTATTTCTCTCTCACTTCTGAAGACGAGCAGCCTTAACTTCTCATCTATTCATTTTAACATGTGTTCCCATGGTAGGGCTCTTCTGGAATCAATCAATGAACAAATTGGGAAAACTTTGTAATCATCTGGCTGGTAAGGAGAGAGTTTGGTTACCACATATGTGGATAATGCAAAGTTATCTTTACAAATCTCATTTTCTAGTCCCATAAAGCTGCCTGAATGGCATTTCTGTGCTCGTGCCACATTTTAAGGCAGACTTATTGAACAGGCAGTGTGGAGCTTTCTGTGTCTTTGGCACAGCTGTGTCATAATCAGCCTGCTGAGCAGAGCAGCACACAAGACATTTATTGTCAAGTTCATATTTCATACTGAAGGGAATCTAAAATGATTGAACTCACACTGAAAGTGTTTTATTTGCAGAATCCTGCGCATACCAGAACCCCGATTTGGCATAAACATCTGCTCTCCGATTGTCTTTCAGCTTCCTTCCTCTGCCAAAGGTTATCGCTTCCTGGAAGTTTGCCTACCATGAAAGGTTCTTGTCATACCTTAAATAATGTTCCTACTCATGTTTAACTCATGAAACCACAAAAGAAATGAACCCTATGTTGCAGCTAGCAATACATTAGAGTAGAGTCTCTTTTTTAATAAAACGTGGAAACAAATTTAGCAATACCATGTGTGTAAATTGGTAGGGCTTTCATTGGAAAAGGCATGGGCACTAACTACTTGCCCTTGGGCCTCTTTTACCTTGTTTTTCTATGGCCCTGTTTTTGTGGCTACTCAGTTTTCAACATCCTATATTTAATAACTTATACAATATATATAGCTCACAGGGTAACTAGTCTTGTTTTATAATAGAAGACCTAAAGAGAAGTGTAATTCAAAAATGTATTGATTGCTCCCTAACACTTTCCCGCCCAGGTCCTGGTTCACCCATACAAAGTTTGGAACTGTGAATCAAAATGAAGAAAAGGTAGTTGGAGATGTATTAGGGCACCTCTGACAAAACAGATGAGTACTGTACAAAATACTTTTTATCGGGTGAATGCTTCAAGAGATCGACTCTCTCTTCTTCTAAGTGTCAAAACATATTGAAGTAGAGAAAATAGATCTCTCACCTGAAACCTTGCCTGGAAATCAGAAATTTTAGCTAAAAAAAAAATTTACATACAGCTTAAAACTTTTTTGTCATCCTGATGAAAGAGCTCCATGGCTATTATTATAAATGATTGCCAAGGCCTACATTTTGACCAGTTCTTTGGATTTTAGTTACTATAAAATTCTAGCATGTAAATGCTTATTGCTCAAAAGCTGCCTGATTATTTTGGACAGCTACTGGATTTTGTATTCTTGGCTGAAAACTTTCTAGCATACACATGTTAAAACAAATCTTCACGTTCAATATTTTTATTGATAAAGCATACATATCCACAGTATCATGAAGTTTACAGCAAGAGGTGGGATTCGCACCCACTTCAAGTACAAAAAAACATCAAAGCAAGTTGAAACAGTACAATGACACAATTTACAATATCAATTTATTGGTAATATGCCACAAGTTCAAGTAATAGGAGATCCAAGCCCCATGAAGTGCAAATAGCATATACAGGAAACATATATATCAAAGACATACAGTCAATCCAAGGAAATTGGAGTGCAAAATATGAGTTAGAACCATAGTGCAAAACTTCCAAGAATAAAGGGAAAAAAAGAAAAGAAAGAGAGAGAAGAGAAAATAAGAAGGAAAGGGAGAATGTCAAATGCCCATGGTTAGTCAGGGTTGTCATTATTACATCTAGTAAAGACGGATAGGTCACGGCTCAAGGAAATAGGGGTCAAAACCGGGTGGCAAAAAATTGTTAATTGTTAAAACAGATCTTAAACACATGATCATTGCTATTAATATTATTATTTCTACTAATACTTTAGTTTTCCAAATATGTGCAAGATGTATGCAAGATGTATGCCAATATATCTGTCAATAGGGTCTTGACTGAGGTGCCATTGTGATTATTCTTTCTATTAAGTCAGTGTGTTAGCAACAGATGCTTCATTGTCAATGTATTGTCTTTATAATCACTTTCTAAATTATTCACTTAAGTATTCATGGTCCTTTCTCTGTGCTATTCCTAAAATAGGGAACACTTGGCTTTTGCCCCAAAGATACAATGTTGCTGCTCTTTTATTACTATGTTGAGTAAATGGCTCATGAAGTTATAGGTTTACAACTGGACATGTTACTGTTCTTCAATGCTGCTAATAAAGTCTACTGGGAAATATGTTGCTAGTGTGGCTTGCAGCTGCCCAGTAAACCACCACAAAAGCCAAAGAAAGTCAGCATTTACTACTCATCTACTATCCACTCCAGCCAAGCCATTCTATTATGTTTGTATAGCATGAGTAAAATAAGATAGGAAAAAAAATAATAATAAGTGGAAAAAAGTGAGGTTATGGAGCATGCATATATAATTTTAGGGCCTGTATTTTGCCAATTGGTCCTAGAACATATTTGGCTCTGCCTTTACCATGTACTGTATAGGTGTTACACCTATTTAAAACCCAACTCCAGGAAACTACAGGAAAAATTATCTCTTGCATTGGGGCTGCACCTACACTGTATGGGTTAACTGCTCATTTAATCTAGAGGATAGGAGAAGCACAAACCTGATTATTCACTTCCCCTGCAGATGCTGCTCCCCCACACTTATACAGTGGACTGTCCCTTGGCATCATCACGTCCAGTGCAGGGCTATGGACCCTGCTTTGGCCTTGATGACATAAGGGGCTTGGATGGCTGGAGCATGGGGAAGAAGACGCTCTGGGTACCGGTCTAGCAGCACAGATAAGTAGAGGATTGGGTATGTAAATATACTTTAACAAGTTGCCTAGACCTAAATGAGCTATTAACCCTTGCAGTGCGGAAGCAGCCCAACTGTCAGGGATTCTTTTTAGATTTCCCGGAGTTGGGCTTTAAGTCTATAGGACACCCACGCTAACTAACTGCAGGCCAATTGGACACATAAACTTGCATCCCTGCATTTTAAATCAGTAGATGAGTGATCAGATGACACAAAAATAAATTTAAAGCCTGCAACACATGGACAGAAATGATAACCAAATACAATTACGTATGGCCCTCTAGTTCAAATATCTCTGGAATGTAAGCGATTGCTAGAAGTAATTGTTGGAAACAAGCTTTTTCAGGATGTTACAAAACTATCCCATGTTCCATACATGGCCACCATTATTTACACTGCAAAATCGTTTCATGTCTAATTACTTGCACATACCATATCCATTTTTTGGTGTTCCTCATTAAACCTGATATATATTTAGCAAAATGTGAAATACATTAACACTAACATTTTTATTGGTGGGACTTAAGTGAATGTATTGCTTTCTATGGAGTCAGTAAAAGACTAGAAAGCAGAAACTTTGTAAAAGTAATGTATATGTAAATTTCTGGAACATAACTTCATGAACTTGTTAAAAGTGATTGTCAAATCTGTTTTTACCCTTCCGCGGCGCATTCCATCATTCAAGCACCTATGTCGCTTATTATGTACTGTGCATTTCTGTATTGAGTCTAAAAGTCAAGTTATTTTACACATGTCAAGAGGGTTTAATGCTCTTGTTTGGTGAAAGGATTATTTCAGATACAGAAAAGCGAGCGGCAATCTGTGTATTTTCTAATAATGTTCTTTCACGGAGACAGATAAATCATATATCTCAATAAATGGAATTGCTGCAACTTGAATGGAAGAGTTACTTAGAACTTGTATATTTCCACAACAAGATGTTTTCTATTGAAGAGACGTAATACACTCCTATATATAACTGTACTCAAGAGGTTTGTCTAGACTGATTCTCAGGTAAAAGTGCAGCATTCCCTTATTAAAACAAAGGGTATTTACATGCTATCACTTCCAACACATATCCAAAAATAAGGGCTATATTTCTCATTAGGAGGCAGTGGGCAGAATCAGGCACTTCCCTTATTCCCCAATAGCCAATTGTACATCCTGAACCTCTGCTTTATAATCAAGAAACAGTCAACTATTATATAGCCATGTATTCCAACTTGTGGCTTGTTACTTCTCATCGGTGCTAATACAGAAATCATGGCTTCTATGCAGCAGGCATTAATAAGCAGTGAGAAAAGATAACTCCTCAGAGTACAGTCAACATAGATCAAGAAGACCTTCCCCAGAAATAGTGTAAAGTGCAGGCTTTCTTTACTGCAAGTCTTAAAAACAAAAGACTTATTCCACATTTAAAATGTATCTAAACTTTATTCATGCAAAGCTCCACAGGCCTTCTTTTCACTTCCTTACCACTGTGTTTTGTTATGGGGAAAGAAACCAAAGCCTTGTGTGAACAATACGTTTCAAGAATTATAGTCCACTCTTGAATATGGACTGCCCTGTGGCAGAGCTGATTGGCTCAACCCTATAACTTGAATGAGTCACAAATTTTTATTACACCTGGAAGTAGCAAATATTTTCTTTGACCCCCTGGTGCCACCTAGAGCTTTGGGGTACATGGAAAGGTAATTATAGTTGGTGGTTAAAGTTAACCTGTTGCTTTGCCATAAGATTGTTTCTTTGTTAAAATCAGTAGTGCTGAATGTAAAGGCACACTATTAATGTAAGCATTATATGTGATAGTGTTTATCTTGTTGATATTGGAGCTTTATTTGCAGTTTGATAATGTTCAGATAAGGAGGCTTGTGTATTAAAAATGTAGCACAGGAACATTTTTCAATTGCCTTTAAACTATAACAGTTGGAATTTGATTGGTGGTTTATGCTGTACTTAATTCTGACATTGTGTTTTGCTATCTTTTAATAGATAATAATGTATAAAATGAGAACTTTTAAAGCTGACTGATATCACACAGGGAAGTACACTCCTCTGTTTTTGTGGTCACTATAAGGGATGAGCTTCAGGATCGATTTGACTGGGATTTTGAGCAGAAGTCTATTTGCATTTTGCCGAACTGGCAAACTAAATGGCCAGGTTCACTTGACCGTCTGAACCTCCAGCTGCTGTAGACAGAATTGATTAATAAAGAGTCCAACAATCCTCTTGCATGTAAACTGGCCTTGAAAAAATGGCAGAAAAAAATACAAGATTCAGTTAGGTATGGATGTTCAAGTTTCTGGATTTTCCAAGCGTTCAATTTAACCTTGATCAGTTCATTCATCACTAGTCACTGTCAAATAGATGTTCATGCTTGTTCCTTTTGGATGACCTCCTTTCAGTTTAGCTGATCAAATGAGGATCTCACACCACTTTTACATATTGTTTTTTCTTATTTGGACCAAAAAGGGTCTTCCAACATAAGCCTTTGCAACATGAACAGCAGGATCCCCACCTGATCATACAAGATCCAGTCATATTTTTTATTCAAAAAATGTATGAGGATATATTTATATATATAGCATTTATTACATACTGTAAACTGGATACTTGGAAATACAGGCCCTCTTAGCCAGAGGGCTAAGAGAACAAATTTTTTTGGTTAGTAATTTTCACACTCTTTTGCATATAGCAGGAAATACCTTACAAATTGTAAGCCACATGTCCTATTGGAGTTTTATAAACTCAAAATTAGAATTTGCAGATATTTTAGCTGCTGTGATAGCACTTGGATATGTCTTTGGAAACAAACCTATTAGTTCACAGAGAGAATTTTTAGAGGAAAATTATCAGTGCGTATCTCTTTCCTTGTTGGTAGTGGTGGTGGTGGGGGCAAGTACTTCCTATCCCCAACATGAGATGCTCTGGACTAGCTAAAGTGGGCCTATTGCAATGTTTACAGGGTATGTATGATTTCATGTATTTTATTCACCTCAGCAGGAGAAATCCATTTATAAATATTCATGGCACTTTTGACTGGCTTTTCTTGCTCTTTCAGATGAGGACGGCACAATGCCTATGGAGAAATATTGTATGACTTGCTTGCAAAATGTAATATAACAGAGCTTGCCGGCCTGTGTCTGTCAATAGAAATGTGTTACAATGTAGAAGTGGCTTTTCATACAAGAACAAAAACCATGCTTTGACACTAAGATCTGTACAAACTGTTTCGATATGACTGTAAATGAATTCAAATTGCATCTCGATGATTCCATTCTCTCTCTTGGTAAAATAATACAATATTTTTAATTTTCATGAAGCAGATTTTTTAGGAACCTATTTAAAAATGGGTGATATAATGATTTCCTTTCTTTTTTTTTTTAAGTTTAACCCTTTCCTATCTATTTATGAAAACACATCAATTGAATTTCCCTGGTGTTTCTCAGCTTCTTATTACCACATTGCTGTAACTGCAAAATCCATTGTTCTAATCCCTTTTCAAAATCCCAAATCTCTAATTTATTTGTTTTCCTTCCACCCCTCCAATTTATATATAATCCATTATTTTGCATGCTTGGTTATATGCTGGGCAACATTATTGAAATAGCTGTTGTAATTAAAGTGGGCAGAGCCTATAAATATTTTTGTTTTGCCACACCAGGCTACAGATTTGTATCCCCATGGTTGGAGGGCCACAAGCATGTTAAAAGAGAATAAAGCTAATGATCAACAAAATTCATGTTGTGTACTAAAGCAATGTCAATAAATAATCTAGTATCTGATAAAAATAATACATCATGTTGATGAAAAATTAGATTTCATGGAATTTACATGGATAGATTTGTTTAAGTAGCAAAGGCTGTTTACCTTGCAAAGTGTATTTTTACATTGTAAAGTATATTTTCACTGAGCTAGTGGGATGAAGCTGTGTTCACTTCAATAATCCAATCATAAACAAGCATAACATTTTTTTTTATTTCCCTTGAAAAGGATTTGGCACTCAAGATAAAGAGTTTAACCTTTTTTTTTTACTAAACAACTTGAATATGAGCTGAATATTTACCTTGCTATGTACAGCCTCTACTATTTAAAAATACATTGTCACCTGTCCATGTAAGGCAAAGAGACAGTGGGATTAATTTACTATAGACTAGGGATGAGCTGGGTGTTTTTTGCAAATGTAGAAGTAGATAGCATGATCAATTGTTGTCAATAGTTGATAAGAAGGTGCCTTTACTGGCTGCGCTCTTACCAACTACTGACATCACCCAGACCATTCACTTACATGGCTGGGAATCCACAGCCATATAAGAAAAAGGGTAAGGATAATGGGTTACATCATTGCCTAAATACAACCACATGGCCATATTTGGCTATAATATTGACCAAATATGGCCATGGCTATTTTGGGCTATGATGTCACCACTATCCTCCTCTTCCCTTTGATTGTCGATGACAGCTCGGGGAGCTGTCATTTGATGAGTGGTCATTATTGAGTTAGAGTTTTCAGGTTTTTACTCCCAGCAGGTATATTTTGTGATTGATGAGGATCCACATTGTTGGATGATGTGATCGACGATGGATTTACATTGTGGGCCTGGTATGGTTCAGGAGGGGTGGTGTACGTTTGGCCCCCCCTCCTGTCCTGACAGGCTGCATGCTCAGAAAAGGGTCTAATATGTATCTGGGGGCACCTTACACTTTTTTTTGTTTCCCAACTGAAATCCATATCAGACTCAAAGTGCCTGGTATGAATTATGGAGGAACCCCCATGCCATTTTTTGTGTGAGTGTCTCCCATTAACACGCATTAGACCTTCATCTAGGATAATGGTCTGGTATACATACAGTCTCTCTGTTTACAAAAATAATTAAACAGTTGAGGGCTGTCTATTTGCCAGTAATTTTAGCTCACTTTTTTATTTGTAAATGTCAGGTTTGCTGTAGTAGGTTGTATACATTGCAGAAATAAGCCACAGATAGAGTAAGGGCATCCCCCCAGACATGTTATTCAACAGAGTTTTCCTTTGTTAAGGTTTCACATTAAGCATTACTAAAGTTAATGCTCCCCAAAAGGAATTTTTCGAAAACATTTTTGTTTTGGTACAAGTTCATCAAGACAGTGCCCAACCCCCCATGCCCTTTTTTTTACAGTCACTGGCCTATTAGCGTAGAATTAGGCTGTTGTTTAGCTGGCATTGACTTCAATGGGGCTCACATTCGAAGAACCAAAACTTTATAAATGTTTATAATCCCTGCTTGAACTGAACCCATGATTGTTTGGCTCATCACTGCTAATGACAAATAGGCTAATCGCTTTGCAAGGAAATTTCCCTTTGCTTAGGGATTGTGGTGAAAACTTAATTTGCAAACAATATTCAATTAAAGAAAAAAAATAATAATATGATGGGTGGTAGTAGCAGAGCTTCATCTCATGTACCATACTAAATGAAACTTTCCTTGCAAAGCAAACAGCATATTTGCTTTTAGTATATCAGCTCCAGGGTCTCTGCAAAGTGCCCCCTAACCCCCCTTTTACTTAACTTGCATGCTTCTTTTTCTGTTGCAGCCAACTGATCAGAGCTTCTGGGCTTGGAGGAGCATGTGATCTACTTCTCTGAGAGAGTGACCTGGCGTAGCAAACAATTGCTACGCATCATGATGTGATGCTGTCACATGACCAAGGGAAATAATGTCACTGTTCCTCTGGATCACAGGCACCACAGATTTAAGTGCCAACTGTGTAAAAAAGAAGGACCTGCAAGAGAATACTGGAAAGGCAAGTAAAAGGGGGTGATGGAGGACCTTTTAAGAGATACTGTCACTTTGCCCTGCCTGGGCAAGGTAACATTGTCTCTTTAAAGCTGAGTTCCACCCAAAAGTGGAACGTCCACTAATATGCTTCCTTTCCCCTTCCGGTGCCACATTTGGCATATTTTTTGGCACATGTATTTGTAGCTGCTGACTTTTCATTTTTCCTCTCCTCTTTGTCTAAATCAGTCCCTATGTCTATAATAGCTCTACATGGAATTTTGGCTCTTTATACATAGCTGTAAGTGGCTAACAAAGTGCTAATAAAGTAATAATAGGTTAGGGTATTCAGATCCTTATAGGCTGACCTCACAGTTTACTCAGCATTAAATACCATTCCTTCTTTGCATGGATTAGTGACTTCTGAGTTTCTTAACAATGGACATTTTATCAATATTTCTTAAGGAAGTTTATCCATGGAACCTAAGTGACTGAACTTTAGATTCAACAATGAATCAATATTCTAATTCTTGAGAGTTTTGACACCCCATATATAAGAGATCACTAAACTTTTATGAGTTTAAGGCACTTTGTGTTAAAGATTTCAAATCAAATGTAATAAAATTGAACAATTTCTTTTTTTTTAAAACAATAGATTTTTATTGAATGTACACAACATAACAAGCAGCAATTACAGCACAGCGGTTGTACAAAGTGAGCAGTAATGCAGATCTTACCACATTAACAGTACTATAGGTGCTCGAGCTACAAATATACCTAAGTAGTCTGACCTCAGAGGAGGTATGGCCTGTCACCCCACTTGGGTTCACACTGTGAGTAGGCTTTCCGCTGTACCGTCAAAAAGTAGGCCGCCCTGGACCTTAGTGAGGGTCACATGAGGTATATTGCATAGTAAGTTCTATCTAAGAACAAAGAGGTAATTTCTTTATTAGTGTCTCCTACATACCAAGCATACCAATGTTGTGAACTCAGTCTATTATATCAATTGCTTTGGGAATGATTACATCTATCTTTAGGCTATACCACCATTTGGCAATTCATCTGTCCAGAAATGTCAGTAAATACCAGTCGTGTTTCATAAATGTGAGGAGGCGTATTGGGAGGTTCTCCAAATCTCCCAGTGTTTATGGAAACTCTTCTTTCTGTATAGGCGAGCAGTTTTTCCATTGTATATTGAGCATGTACTCTAGAGATTACCTCTTCGATTTTGGGGGGGGGGGTTGTGAGCGCCATTCTTTTGCTATTGATATACGTGCTGCGAATAGTATATGGATGACTACTTTCCTCATTAGTGGAGGAAATTTCTCGATCCCAAGGCTTAGTAACATGAATGCAGGGTGTAGAGCGTAATGTATTTTTGTAGTATTTAGAATAAGGAACTGCACCTGCATCCAGAAGGACTGTATGACTTTACATCTCCAGAATATATGGAGTAAAATTCCTGTAGCTCGACAATCCCTCCAACATAGTGAGGAAGCATTTGGGCTCATTTTGCTCAGGCGTAAAGGTGTAAGGTACCATCTATCTAAGAGTTTTTGGACATTGTCCCAGTGATCTACACATGCTGAGGATTTGCTATTGTATTTTATAGCTATGTGCCATTGATGTATAGGGTATTCTTTCCGTAATTCTTGTTCCCATTTCACCATGTTGGGTAGTTTAGATTGTATGTATAGGGGGGTGGCAAATTTATAGAAGATAAAGTGAGATTCCTTTGTGTTTGCTTGCGGGTTTGATAAGCAGGAAGTCCCATAAAATCTGTGGAATTTCTATTGGTTGCATCAGTTTGGAACCTGAGTAATGATTTATTTGGGACATTCTATATTTATCTACTGCACTCTGCTCATCCAAGTTGGTAGTGGAGAAGTTTGCACCCTTCTTTTTCCATGCCGAAAAGTTGGGGATTAGGTATTCATATGTTGCTAGGGGGATATTCAGTTTGCGTGTTTGGATATCAGAGAAATGATATTTTACCAAAGAGGACCAAGCAGCAATGGTAGCATGTATGGTAGGATAAAGTGGGGTCTTAGGTTTGTGGTGAATGCAAGCTGCCAGAGCCAGTGCTGAGAGGTCATGACACCAGGTGAACGCTTTATGTGCACACCATATCATCGTCGGAGAGCATTCCCCATTGTGATTAATTTGGAAATATTCTGTGAGTTTCTCTTCTATTTCATCCCTGAGCTTGGTGTGTGATAGGAGAAACGTATTGTTACACCACAGTGGTTTGTGGGAGGATTTGCTGGCATCCGCAACCTCTATGGTCACTGGAGCGTGGTCTGACCACGTGATGTTGTGGATGTAAGCAGCCCATACATTCTGCAGGGTATACAAGTCAGTGAGAAAAAAGTAAATCCTAGAATAGCTATTATGCACTGCTGAGTAGTGCGAGTAGTCTATCTCGGTGGACCTGAGGCATCGTCAGGGATCAAATAGCTTTTCCTCATGACAGAGAGATCCTAAGGAGGGTCTCCGCCTGAAGGCCACCGGGGATGTGCCTAACTCCACATTCATAACTATATTGAAATCACCACAGATAAGTAAACTACCTTTTTACATTCTTTTTCCTTGCAGATAAATTTCATTGATCTTACATTAGGTGCATACAAGTTTACCAAGGTGTAGGTGACATGGTCCATTTCTGCGACCAGGATGATAAAGCGTCCTGGAAAATCAGTATGTTTCTGTAGTAAAGAAAAGGTAATTGTATCTCTGATAGCAATCAGTACCCCATTGTATGTAAACACGTGCGGAAATTTGGCGTGTGTGCATTTCGGGTGTTTAACGCTAGAAAATTGAGTCTCTTGTGCACACAGTACATCGCATTTTGCATCCATGGCTGTTTTCCAAAGGGCCCTACATTTGTAGGGACTATTCAGGCCTCTCACATTAAATGTCATCAATTTAAGATTTATTCCTGTGGTAGGAAGCGCGATATCACCATCTGGTGGAGGGTCTGGGACCTGGAAGTGGGGCAATTGGTATGCCTAGTATGCAGGGACTCCAATGTAGTATTTCCTTTGCACTGTTCAAAAAACTCAGAGTAACAGAAACTGAACAAACTGAATAATTTGAAAATTGTAAACAAACAAGACGCCTCCTTTGTGGATAACAGGTTACAGAAAACATCTCATAACTTACGTTGAGGGGAAAAAGAAAAATAGGGCTAAGAACAGCCAAACAACGGGTGTTTTTGATCCAAAACTTTCACTTGTTGTGCAGACTGAGGGCACTAAGTGTGTATCAGGCCTGATACAGGGGTTACGCTGTCACGAAGTTGCTAGATAGTAGCACACTCCTGAGCAGGTGAACTACTTGCTTCCCTTTCTAGTGATGTGATTATATACGATTTGTTGTGCATTCTCACTATTAATTTGGCAGGGAAGCCCCATTTGTAGAGAAATTTGTGGTTAGGCAGGATCTTGGTAATCTGTACCATGTTATGTCTTGCCGTTAGTGTGGCTTGCGAAAGATCTGCGTACAGTGCGATTCCAGCAAAGGGATCAGGAAGGGCAG
Organism: Aquarana catesbeiana; assembly: GCF_042186555.1. Classification (NCBI taxonomy): domain Eukaryota; kingdom Metazoa; phylum Chordata; class Amphibia; order Anura; family Ranidae; genus Aquarana; species Aquarana catesbeiana. The sequence continues at coordinate 179,741,122 of NC_133324.1, read as the reverse complement.
GATGTTGTCTGACATAGCGCATAAGTTGATCCATAACATGGTAAAAGTGAATTCTCGCTATAACATCCCTTGGGTCAGGGAGGAAGGATGGTTTAGGTTGCCTGTGAGCCCTGTCAATTAAAATATCAGCAGATAGAGATGTTAGGGCTGTCTTCATGAGCTTTTGAAGGAACGCAGTAAGCTCCACTGGTTGGACTGACTCATGGACACCTCTAAACTTGACATTGTTCCTGCGGGCCCTGTCTTCGATATCCGCCATTTTCAGACGCATGGCTTTGAGCTCTTCCTCAACTTCAAAGTGTGCATCTACCAGCTCATTGTGTGCTAATGTGAATTCTTCCATTTTCTGCTCCACATACTCCACTCTGCTATTTACCGCAGCCACTTCTGATTTAGTAATTTGCATAAACGCTGCCATATCATGTTGGAGGGTCCCCCGCAGGGTTTGCAGCATTTCTTTCATTGTGGTGTCCATGATAGGCTGCCATACTGTGGGGAATGCATCTAGGTGCTGGGCATATGAGGAGGATTCCACTATTTCTTCCCCCACTGTTCCTGGACCATCCTGGGTCCTCCCTCCTCCCCAATCCTCCTTTTCTGTTTCACAGGGTTGTGAAAGGGGGAGGATGGTACTGGATGGTCAGTGCAGCTTGACTCACCCATGGATGGTGATGGATGGCTGGCCGCATGTGCTGTGGAGGCTGATGAACGGCTCCCGGCACGGCGCCATCTTGGATTTCTCGGCCCGCAGCTGGAGGGAAGAAATCCGTAAGTTTTCTCGGTCCCTCTCTTTCCTTCCTCTTAAACATCTTGACCGATGTGTGCCCCTCGCCTTCCCCTGTCTCTAGGTATGCTTTTTTTCTGTGGATGTGAGCTGTGAGCTGCTGTATGTCACCCGCTGCGGCAGAGCTCTCCTCTCACACTTCCATCTGCTCTGGCAGCCGGCCCCGCCCCCCAAATTGAACAATTTCTATCTACATGTACAAACAACCTAATTTCTCAACTAGTGTTCATTTTCTCACATATATGTCATTGCATTGCTTATAATGAGAATCATGTCAGCAATACAGCTAGTTGGTGAAAAAGGCACTTTAATAAACCACTGAAATTGTGTTTTCTCTGTAACTTGCAAATTTTAGTGTATAGGTTTCATTTTATAGATTGTAAGTTTTAGTGAAAAAAAAAACACTTAATTTTTGTATATTTACCTAAATCTATGTTTGAATTGATGTGCTGCTTTATCTTTGCTTAATGGGGTTTTCATGAAATTCAAAGAGATGAATCAGCTTGATTCCTTCCATATATCCACAAGTTAATATATCCTTAATACTGGAGGTAAAATATGATATACATTCCAGTATACTAGTACTTAGGTGACATTATACTGAAGGACAGGAACTTAGTACATAAAGACAATGTTATAGGATTACAGTAGAACCTTGGTTTGAGACTAACTTTGTTTGAGAGCATTTTGCAAGACAAGCAACATGTTTACCTCCATCTGGGCAGAAAGGGAGGGACAGTAAGCATACCACATATAACAGGCACTTCCCCATATCCATGGCATAGATGTGCAGGGTCTGTGGGGCAGAGGGGAATTTATCAAAATCTAGAATTCCCCTTTAACATCAGAGGGCCCCCAGATATCCGTCCCCATTATGTGTTTGAGTAAGGTATACATGGTATCTTTTTTTGTTTATTCACTAAAAAATGCACATAGTAAATAGCTACAACCACACCACCATAAGCTATTAAAAAAAAAACACATAAAAACAAAAAAAAACAAAAAAAGGGTCCCATGCTTTAAATCCATCCTCATTCATGCACTCCACAATGTAGATTCATTGCCAGTCATTCATTAGTGGCAGAAGTAATATTACCAATAAATCAATCACTTACTGCTGCTGTAGCAGCCAGAGGTTCTGGTGGGCAAACAGGCCAAACCTGGCCATTTATTTCACCTGTTCAGCAAACCTTGAATTGCTAGAGTTCTGGCCAAACTCTTTGATAACCGGAATTTGAAGCTCATTCCTGCTTACAAGGCACAGATTAACCACTTGCCGACCGCCTCACGCATATATACGTGAGCAGAGCGGCACGGGCAGGCAAAATCACGTACCTGGTACGTGATTGCCTTCCCGCGGGCGGGGGGTCCGATCGGACCCCCCCCCCGGTGCCATCGGCGGTCGGCGTTTGGCTGGGAGAGTTGAGAGACGAGGGGGAGGCCATCCGATCGTGGCCCCCCCCCTCGCGATCGCTCCCAGCCAATGAGAAACATCCCCTGCCTCTGTATAGTACACAGAGGCAGAGGATGTGATGTCATCTCTCCTCGGCTGGCCAGTTTTCGTTCCAGCACCGAGGAGAGAAGACATGTAAGTGCACCAACACACACACACAACACAGTAGAACATGCCAGGCACACTAAACACCCCCGATCCCCCCCCGATCGCCCCCCGATCCCCCCCCACCCCAATCACCCCCCCCCTCACAAACTGACACCAAGCAGGTTTTTTTGTTTTGTTTTGTTTTTTTCCTGATTACTGCATAGTGTCAGTTTGTGACAGTTAGCAGTGGTAGGACAGTTAGTATTAGCCCCCTGTAGGTCTAGGGTACCCCCCTAACCCCCCCTAATAAAGTTTTAACCCCTTGATCACCCCCTGTCACCAGTGTCGCTAAGCGATCATTTTTCTGATCGCTGTATTAGTGTCGCTGGTGACGCTAGTTAGGAACGTAAATATTTAGGTTCGCTGTCAGTGTTTTATAGCGACAGGGACCCCCATATACTACCTAATAAATGTTTTAACCCCTTGATTGCCCCCTAGTTAACCCTTTCACCACTGATCACCGTATAACTGTTACGGGTGACGCTGGTTAGTTCGTTTATTTTTTTTTAGTGTCAGGGCACCCGCCGTTTATTACCGAATAAAGGTTTAGCCCCCTGATCGCCCGGCGGTGATATGCGTCGCCCCAGGCAGCGTCAGATTAGCGCCAGTACCGCGAACACCCACGCACGCACCGTACACGCACCGTACACCTCCCTTAGTGGTATAGTATCTGAACGCATCAATATCTGATCCGATCAGATCTATACTAGCGTCCCCAGCAGTTTAGGGTTCCCAAAAACGCAGTGTTAGCGGGATCAGCCCAGATACCTGCTAGCACCTGCGTTTTGCCCCTCCGCCCGGCCCAGCCCAGCCCACCCAAGTGCAGTATCGATCGATCACTGTCACTTTTTTTTTAGCGTTTTGGTGAACTGGCAAGTGCCAGCGGCCTAGTACACCCCGGTCATAGTCATACCAGCACTGCAGTAACACTTGGTGACGTGGCGAGTCCCATAAGTGCAGTTCAAGCTGGTGAGGTGGCAAGCACAAGTAGTGTCCCGCTGCCACCAAAAAGACAAACACAGGCCCGTCGTGCCCATAATGCCCTTCCTGCTGCATTCGCCAATCCTAATTGGGAACCCACCACTTCTGCAGCGCCCGTATTTCCCCCATTCACATCCCCAACCAAATGCAGTCGGCTGCATGAGAGGCATTTATATGTCCTCCCGAGTACCCCTACCCAACGAACCCCCCCAAAAAAGATGTGTCTGCAGCAAGCGCGTATATAGACGTGACACCCGCTATTATTGTCCCTTCTGTCCTGATAATCCTGGTCTTTGCATTGGTGAATGTTTTGAACGCTACCATTCACTAGTTGAGTATTAGCGTAGGGTACAGCATTGCACAGACTAGGCACACTTTCACAGGGTCTCCCAAGATGCCATCGCATTTTGAGAGACCCGAACCTGGAACCGGTTACAGTTATAAAAGTTACAGTTACAAAAAAAAAGTGTAAAAAAAAAAAAAAAAAAACACAAACAAAAATAAAAAAAAATAGTTGTCGTTTTATTGTTCTCTCTCTCTCTATTCTCTCTCTGGTGTTCTGCTCTTTTTTACTGTATTCTATTCTGCAATGTTTTATTGTTATTATGTTTTATCATGTTTGCTTTTCAGGTATGCAATTTTTTATACTTTACCGTTTACTGTGCTTTATTGTTAACCATTTTTTTGTCTTCAGGTACGCCATTCACGACTTTGAGTGGTTATACCAGAATGATGCCTGCAGGTTTAGGTATCATCTTGGTATCATTCTTTTCAGCCAGCGGTCGGCTTTCATGTAAAAGCAATCCTAGCGGCTAATTAGCCTCTAGACTGCTTTTACAAGCAGTGGGAGGGAATGCCCCCCCCCACCGTCTTCCGTGTTTTTCTCTGGCTCTCCTGTCTCAACAGGGAACCTGAGAATGCAGCCGGTGATTCAGCCTGCTGACCATAGAGCTGATCAGAGACCAGAGTGGCTCCAAACATCTCTATGGCCTAAGAAACCGGAAGCTACGAGCATTTTAGGACTTAGATTTCACCGGATGTAAACAGCGCCATTGGGAAATTGGAAAAGCATTTTATCACACTGATCTTGGTGTGGTCAGATGCTTTGAGGGCAGAGGAGAAATCTAGGGTCTAATAGACCCCAATTTTTTCAAAAAAGAGTACCTGTCACTACCTATTGCTATCATAGGGGATATTTACATTCCCTGAGATAACAATAAAAATGATTTAAAAAAAAATATGAAAGGAACAGTTTAAAAATAAGATAAAAAAGCAAAAAAATAATAAAGAAAAAAAAAAAAAAAAGCACCCCTGTCCCCCCTGCTCTCGCGCTAAGGCAAACGCAAGCGTCGGTCTGGCGTCAAATGTAAACAGCAATTGCACCATGCATGTGAGGTATCACCGCGAAGGTCAGATCGAGGGCAGTAATTTTAGCAGTAGACCTCCTCTGTAAATCTAAAGTGGTAACCTGTAAAGGCTTTTAAAGGCTTTTAAAAATGTATTAATTTTGTTGCCACTGCACGTTTGTGCGCAATTGTAAAGCATGTCATGTTTGGTATCCATGTACTCGACCTAAGATCATCTTTTTTATTTCATCAAACATTTGGGCAATATAGTGTGTTTTAGTGCATTACAATTTAAAAAAGTGTGTTTTTTCCACAAAAAATGCGTTTGAAAAATCGCTGCGCAATTATTGTGTGAAAAAAAAAAATGAAACACCCACCATTTTAATTTGTAGGGCATTTGCTTTAAAATAATATATAATGTTTGGGGGTTCAAAGTAATTTTCTTGCAAAAAAAAATAATTTTTTCATGTAATCAAAAAGTGTCAGAAAGGGCTTTGTCTTCAAGTGGTTAGAAGAGTGGGTGATGTGTGACATAAGCTTCTAAATGTTGTGCATAAAATGCCAGGACAGTTCAAACCCCCCCAAATGACCCCATTTTGGAAAGTAGACACCCCAAGCTATTTGCTGAGAGGCATGTTGAGTCCATGGAATATTTTATATTGTGACACAAGTTGCGGGAAGAGACAAATTTTTTTTTTTTTTTTTGGCACAAAGTTGTCACTAAATGTTATATTGCTCAAACATGCCATGGGAATTTGTGAAATTACACCCCAAAATAAATTCTGTTGCTTCTCCTGAGTACGGGGATACCACAGGTGTGGGACTTTTTGGGAGCCTAGCCGCGTACGGGACCCCGAAAACCAAGCACCGCCTTCAGGCTTTCTAAGGCTGTAAATTTTTGATTTCACTCTTCACTGCCTATCACAGTTTCGGAGGTCATGGAAAGCCCAGGTGGCACAAACCCCCCCCAAATGACCCAATTTTGGAAAGTAGACACCCCAAGCTATTTGCTGAGAGGTATAGTGAGTATTTTGCAGACCTCACTTTTTGTCACAAGGTTTTGAAAATTGAAAAAAGAAAAAAAAAAAAAAATTTTCTGGTCTTTCTTCATTTTCAAAAACAAATGAGAGCTGCAAAATACTCACCATGCCTCTCAGCAAATAGCTTGGGGTGTCTACTTTCCAAAATGGGGTCATTTGGGGGGGGGTTGTGCCATCTTGGCATTTTATGGCCTTCAAAACTGTGATAGGTAGTGAGGAGTGAAATCAAAAATGTATGCCCTTAGAAATTCTGAAGGTGGTGCTGGGTTTTCGGGGCCCCGTACGCGGCTAGGCTCCCAAAAAGTGCCACACATGTGGTATCCCCGTACTCAGGAGAAGCAGCTGAATGTATTTTGGGGTGCAATTCCACATATGCCCATGGCCTATGTGAGCAATATATCATTTAGTGACAACTTTTTGTAATTTTTTTTTTTTTTTTGTCATTATTCAATCACTTGGGACAAAAAAATAAATATTCAATGGGCTCAACATGCCTCTCAGCAATTTCCTTGGGGTGTCTACTTTCCAAAATGGGGTCATTGGGGGGGGTTTGTACTGCCCTGCCATTTTAGCACCTCAAGAAATGACATAGGCAGTCATAAACTAAAAGCTGTGTAAATTCCAGAAAATGTACCCTAGTTTGTAGACGCTATAACTTTTGCGCAAACCAATAAATATTCGCTTATTGACATTTTTTTTACCAAAGACATGTGGCCAAATACATTTTGGCCTAAATGTATGACTAAAATTTAGTTTATTGGATTTTTTTTATAACAAAAAGTAGAAAATATCATTTTTTTTCAAAATTTTCAGTCTTTTTCCGTTTATAGCGCAAAAAATAAAAACGGCAGAGGTGATCAAATACCATCAAAAGAAAGCTCTATTTGTGGGAAGAAAAGGACGCAAATTTCGTTTGGGTAGAGCATTGCATGACCGCGCAATTAGCAGTTAAAGCAACGCAGTGCTGAATTGTAAAAAGTGCTCTGGTCAGGAAGGGGGTAAATCCTTCCGGGGCTGAAGTGGTTAGAGAGACACAGTTTCTCTCAAATATGTCATATGAAAACAAAAATACAAACCAAAACAGGCATTTACACAAGATATTTATTATTTTAAAATAGCAATATCTTTTATTGTCAAACATACCTAAAACACAAGAAGGCTTTCCAAGAAATACCTAAAGAACATTTAATTCCCTGAAGGAAGAACACATTATCAAAACAGCTAATTCCTTATTTCGTTTACAAATGTATATTATTTAGCAGATGACACATATTTTATTAGGGAAAGTAATTTTGCTTTAATAAGAACTATATCATTTTTTTTAAGAATTGGAGCACCACAGCAGTTCATAAAGAGCTTCTGGTATCAAAGAGCTGAGCAGAGTATTTAATAGAGCTTGCTTGTAAGTGTTTTTGTTCCAGCAGAGCTGATAGATTCATCTCCATCTGTTCCATATTCATAACAAAGGAGCTAGCTTACAGGAGGGCTGACTTCCCTAGAGTAGAATAGAAACGATCTTTTCAATACACAATAAAAAGACTCATGCATGGTCACTTAAACTATGTAGAGAAAGCGCTGAGGGCACTTCACTAACTTTCACCTATAGCAGGCATGATACTTTCAGCACATTTTTTTGGTACATGCTGGAAGTCGTTTATGTGTTTCGTTCTATAGCAACATTTGGTGTAGTGCTGCAGAATTGCAGCTTTTAAAATGTAGGAAATTATGTGTAATTAAATGTCGCTTTCAAGCAAACCCACAAAAGTTATTTTTTTTTCTGCCCCATCTCCCTTTACTATTAAGAGATAAAACAATTCTCTGTATCCTGTGCTGTTTCGTATCTCTACCTTTATAATCGGCAATTTCCGAAAGCTTCAATAACCCATGCTAGTTTTATGATGGCTCCATATGTACGTGGTGAATAGAAATTAAAACACAGAGTTAGACCAAGTACCTTCAATAAAGTAAAGCAAAAAAAAAAAGAACCAGGGCATATTCACACAGGCCTTAACGCTAGCAATTTCCAATAAAACTGTTAAAAGAGCTATTGAATGTGCTCTTATTAAATGTGTAATTGCATTTGGCTAATGTTTTTTTTTTGTTCTAGCCCTATCACTATTGCGATACCTTAAGCTGTGCTTCAGCAGTGTGGTATGTTGCTTCAGCATTAACATCGTTTGTAATGATTACAGTTTTCCTATATTGATATGATGAAAATAGCTTAAAAACGAGGCAATATCTTCTATAATGCATGGTGAATCTTCAGCACCAAACTGTCTCCCCACTGTGTGCAGGGGAGGTACAACCACAATATAGAGAGAATGGTGTTTATTGCAGAAGGTTTAGTGAATTAGAAATCATCTCCTTTATTAAGCTAAAACAATATATAAGTAACAAATGGATTCTTATCATCACTTAGGGAGCCACTTCAGCTCCTATATATCACGTTCATTGGAACAAAGGAAATCAACATACTCAGAACAACGAGGAGGTCTTCTTGGATAAAGGGGTTTCTAGACCCTGAAATGTTGGTTTTCAGGAGCCCCTAATTCTTCTGCCTGACTATTGTTTCCATTGCCTTACTGTCCTGGTATGCTATAAGCCCAGTATTGTATATCTTTGTACTGTATCTGTATACGTGTATTGGGCTTATTGTATAGACTTTACCAGTGTACACCATACCTATATGGTATATGTCTGAAATACGTTGTACTGTACTTAGACTTCTTTATATATACATTATATACAGTATATATAATAAAAAAAAAGTCTATACACTGTAAAAATGTCAGGTTTTTGACATGTATGACATCACAACAAGATAAGTCACGGGGGGAGGGGGGAATTAAAATAAATTAAACATTTTTACATTTTTACATTTTTTACATAAATATGCACACTTTTCAGCTAATGTTTTGTTGAAGCACCTTTTGATTTTATGATAGCAGTCAGTCTTTTGGTGTAGGAGTCCATCAGTTTGGCACATCTTGCCTTGGAATTCTTTGCCCACACTTCATTTCAAAAGCACTCCAAATCTGTCATCTTCAGGGCACCCCACAGATATTCAATTCAATTTGGGTCTGGGTTCCAGCTGAGCTATTCCAAAACTTTGACTTTCTTCTGGTGAAGCCATTTTTTTTGATTTGGAGAAATGATTTGGGTTATTGTCTTGCTAAAATTCCTCTTCATATTTAGCTTTTTAGCAGAGGCATGAAGTTTTTTCCTGCCAAAATTTACTGATATTTGAAACTATTCATAAGTTCCTCCCCCTTGACTAAAGCTCCAGTTCTACCTGCAAAAAACAGTCCCAAAGCATAATGCTGCCACCACCATGCTCCACTGTGCCATTGTGGGTATGGTGTTTTTTGGTGATGCACAGTGTTGGTTTTGCAGTGAACATACTTTTTGGAATTATGTCCAAAAAGTGAAATCTTGGTCTCATCAGAGCATAAAACAGTTTTGCACATGCTTTTGGTAGGCTTGATCTAGGTTTTTGGAAAATTTAGCCTGGATTGGATGTTTTTCTTAGTGAGAAAAGGCATTCAACTTGCCCCCCCCCCCACCCCACAGCCCAAACATATGAACAATATGGCATATTGTTGTAACATGTAGTACACAACCAGTACTTGCTAGAATATATTGCAGCTCCTGTAATTTTGCTGTAGGCCTCCTGGACCAGTATTCTTCTTGTTTTTTTCATCAACTTTAAAGAAATGTCCAATTCTTGGTAATGCCTCTGTTGTACCATACTTTCTCCACTTGTTGATTACTGTCTTCATTGTGTATCATGGTCTATCTAATGCCTTGGAAATTATTTTGCATCCCTCTCCTGACTGATATCTTTCAACAATGAGATCCCTTTGATGCTTTGTAAGCACAAGAAGAAGATCAAAGTTTTAGAATGGCCCAGCCAGAACCCGGACTGAATCCAATTTGATTTGGAGCACTTTTGCATGTAAGAGTGGGCAAAAATTCACAGGGCAAGATGTGCCATGCTGAAAGACTCCTACCCCAAAAGACTGAATGCTGTCATAAAATCAAAGGTGCTTCAACAAAGTATTAGCATTTTTATGCAACCACATTATTATAAGTTTTTTTTTATTAACCCCTTAAAATATTTTCAGTTTGTTTCTAATTGAATTGCACAGATTATAGGTCACTTTAAAGGTGGAAAAAAATCAGAAGTGATTTATCTTGGTCTGATTTTTTTACATCTCAAACACCTGGCATTTTTGTAGTGATTTTCTCTCTATCTATCTATCTATCTATCTATCTATCTATCTATCTATCTATCTATCTATCTATCTATCTATCTATCTATCTATGTCAGATGGGGTATTCGGTAAAAGTAACAGTTGCCTGTTGCCTGTGTCCAAACTTCTGGTAATCATCAGATCCTGCCCACATCCCTGACAGGGAGAAGTCCTAGCAAGGTATTAGCAGGCTTGTTTAATAAAAAAAGGAGAAAAAAAATCATGGATCACTGCATAGGACTAAATATGCAAAATTTCAATACACATGTGGTGGTGTAAACTTGCCTTACCTTAATACTTTAAAAGGAGTATCTTCATTTCATGCATATGTTAAAGGAAATACACTATGTAGGGGGTTTCCAATGGATAATACCAATATCTTGTACTAGTGGCCAGTGGCTGTTTCTGAGAAAACAAATATTTCATTATCATTCTTGTAAGGACTGAACTGTTAACCACAACAACCAAATGAAACAAGAATCTTTCAAAGAATCCTGCTATGAGAAAAACACAAGGACTATCATTGCTGATGTTTCCTTCTCAAAATGCTAGCTGTCATGCTGTCGTCATCTGGAACAAATATGCAGCTATAGATTTTCTAGGTCAGCTGCTGAAAAAATTTAAGCTAGTGGAGCAGAGGAACAGTTAGGCAACTAGAATTTTCAAGAGAAAATTAGCAATGGAATCCTCCATACTTCTCCAATAAGAAGTTCTCCAGTTATAGTACATGTAAATCCTAAAAGAATGACAATTAATTTGCTAAAGCATAAATAAATTATGTTTTCATCCTTTACTGCACATCAGCATTGCTGACTTCTTGCAGCCTATTTGAAGCCACTTCCCATCTACATGAACATATTCCACCAATTGTTGTAGGTCATTTCACAGTGGGCCATGCTTGTGCATGTAACAGGGTGATAATGCAGGAAAACACATGGGAGACAGGCACAGAGTGTTTTCACTACATGAAAGGAAGCATTGAAAAAGGACTTTCAGGGCAGCATCAACAAGTATTATTTTACTAAAAGCTGTAGATTTAAAAATATTAAAAATGACCTATTTTAATAACATGTTGAGGCATATATGATATTTTAGTCATTGGGTTTGCATATTCTGTAAGGTGTTACTAAACCCAGGACACTGCATTCATTATATCTGGTCTCTCACAGTACACAGAACATGGAAATGCAATAGTTTTAGTAAATATAAACTGCTAAATATATTTTTTCATCAGCAGTTAGAGCAATCTTGTGACTTATCTCAGTGCCTGGTAAAAGCTTGTAGGAGGAGTTTTCATTCTGCACTGACTGTCCTATAAGGCTGCATGACCCCTGGACCTCTGTCTGGACAGTGCTGATTGGTGCTGTACTGATCACATGCACTATCCCAAGAAAAAACTCTCCAGCAATACACACCAAACCGAGCATGTGCAACTTGTCCCCTAGCCTCTGTCTTATCAGGAGATAGATTGGGGACTGTGGAAGAAGGGGAGGATCAAAGAACAGCCTTTTTACACAATGCAGAGGATTAATCCCCTTAGGTTCCACAGTGAGTATAACAAACATGCTTTACAGCATATACAGACTGTTTTTACTGTTGTGGGTTTAGTAACACTTTAAGTGTGAAAAATATTTAAACCTCTAACCAAAATGAGATAAAAATAGTGGCGCTAAAATTAATAATAAAGTGAAAGCAAATATAAATTGCTAAACATACAACAATGAATAATAACCACCCTGTGACAAGTGTGAAAATTAGGAGAACAAATAATATATGATAAAAGTACTAAAGCTTTATGTGAAGTCTTCTCAAATCTTCCACCCCGACATGTTTCGTCAGGGCGTGACTGTACGGCAATCACGTGTAACATTTGATGCTGCACACTGAATTAGGAAGTGGAGGACTGTTTCGAACCTGAGGGGCGGGTGAGAGTAAACTTGTTGTCTGCACACCTCGGGTCCGCCGTGACCACCACATACCACTGTTATCACTTGCTTGAAGGAATGCTGTGTTTTCACTTTTGGCTTTTTATGAATTATGTGAGTTTAATGAGTGAAGATGTTTTAGTCTTTTAATTAAACTGGTTTTACATTATTACACTATCTGGAGCACTTTATTATTTTCATGTGGAGAGATCCTGATTGATGTTCACGGCTGGATTCTAGAATTCACTTAACCCCTTTTGTGTGTGGTTGAAAGCACTATAGCCGAGCACGGAAGTATAATGCCCCATACACACAAGCGGATTTTCCATCGGAAAAAACTTGGATAGTTTTTCCAATGGAATTCTGCTCAAGCTTGCCTTGCATACACACGGTCACACAAAAGTTCTCTGAACTTTCGACCATCAAGAACGCAGTGACGTACGTCACTGCGATGAGCTGAGAAAATGAAGTTCGATGCTTCCGAGCATGCGTGAAATTGTTTCCGAGCATGCGTAGGAATTTTTCGCATTGGAATTTGTACAGACGATCGCATTTTCGGTTAGGAACTTTTTCCGACCGAAAAATTGAGAACCTGCTCTCAATATTTTGCTGGCGGGAATTCTGCCAGCAAAAGTCCGATGGAGCATACACAAGGTCGCATTTTCCGACCAAAAGCTCTCATCGGTCTTTTCCTGGATGAATTTCCGATCGTGTGTACGCGGCATTAGGCATTGGAAGCTGGTGAGTACGCTATCTGAAGGGAGTGGAATCACTGTCACATAGTGGTGTGGTGGAAGATTTGAGAAGACATCACATAAAGCTTTAGTACTGGAAGATTTTGGACATTTTATTATAGATTATTTGTTCTCTTAATTTTCACACTTGTCACAGGGTGGTTATTATTCATTGTTGTATGTTTAGCAATTTATATTTGCTTTCACTGTATTATTAATTTTAGCACCACTATTTTTATCTCATTTTGGTTAGAGGTTTAAATATTTTTACATTATTGCACTATTTAAAGTGGCAGCTACGCTGTATAGGTTCATTTTTTCTCACATAAGCGCGGTGGTGGTGCTTCAAGTGTAGGCCTAGGGTACTTGCTGACCATTAGTGTTCTAACACTTTAACTGTAGCTAAGAGTGAAACTGAGTGGAAAAACCTTTTCTACAAAACATTGTAGATATACCTGTAATCAGTATCCTTCAATAATCTTTCCAAATAACTAGACTGTGCTTTGAGTTTTACTTATACTTCTTGTTGTTTTTATTATTTTTCTGAGAAACACCTTTAATATGCTTCTTAATAACAAATCAAGAAATCCTTTTTTAGGCTGGGTTCTTACTAGTGCGTGGGAAAATACAGCATGTGATTCACACAGGAATTGCACCACATTCCTGTGCACATCACACGAGATGTCTGTGCAGTGCAATTTCAGACATACATTCTGTATGGCTGAAATCGCATCCGCACCAAAATGGTGCAGGACAATTTTTTTATCCCACACCTGAATCGCATCACATGGGTGTTCACACCCATGGAATGCAATTCTGGCAATCACATTGCGTTTTGCCATCTGTTTTGGGGTGCTGTTAAGATAACATTGACACCCACAGCAAATTGCATTGACGCCGTGCAATTGCTTAGAGCGAATCATGTGTGTTTCCCATATCGCATTAGTGTGAACCGAGACTTACAAAGGTTATAATGCTCTGTTGCTTTTGATAAATAAAATAAAAGGCCATCAGCCTATGGGAGAGTGTGAAGGGACCCTTAGGGCTCTTTTGCACTATTGCTTGCATGTTTGTTCCAAAAACCCATGTCAATGTGCACTGCAAAATGCACACAAAGGTGTTTAACATTATTAGCTGGGGCAAAGAAGATGGTAGTACATCAATTGCAGAGGGAACAAGAATAGGTGAAAAATATATTCAATAGTTCTGACCCATACTGGGTAGATAAGGTCATTAGGTATTAAAGAGGAACTGAATTCTGGAAGCTGTGCCAAAAAATAGGCATGCAGAGGGTAAAGGACTAATCACTAGTATTGCCTGTGGTCTACCAGCTGTTGATCATTTCCCATTACTGACCATGTGAAATATTCTACTCACACATCATACTGCAATCAACCAAGTGATTAAAAGGGTGCTGCAACAACTTACCTGTATGTCATCATGTACAACATGGATAAAATATGTTGCCAGCATACCAACAAACTTGTTTCATAGTGCAAGACTCTTTATTCTTGTATGATTACATAGAAAGGCAATGCTTTGGAACAACGCAGGAACCCTTCTTTAGGCATGTCTTAACGGCCAAGAGATATATAGAGGGAGGACCGCCCAGTCCCTCCGATTCCATTTTTCCTCCAGAATGTTAGGATGTTAAGTGTTCTTAACTACAGTCATTACTGGCTATAACCTGACATCTTGGTAGAGGCAGCTTTGCTTCTTTACAGCAGAGCCTCCAGCAATAACAACAGTGATCAGCACAATAGTGACCATATCTCACAATCACTTACCCCAGATCTCCTGGCACTAGCAGTCAGAGGCAACAGAGAATTAAGTTGGTCATACACTATGCAAATTTTGGCCAGCTCATGATGAATTGGCCAAAATTCACTCTGTGGGTGACCCTGTTGCCACCCTTCCACCCAACATCCTTTGATTGAAAACTTAAAGGAGGTCCGTGATACTCGCCCTTTCTTGGGGCTCCCCTTTCCTCTGTTTTCTTTCTCTTTCTTTTTTGCTTTTTTCTCTGTTTCCTCCTTCTCCTCTTCCTTTCTGATATGAAGGCTAGCAATGTAGACTGCTGTACTCCAGGGTACAGGTTAATATAGTCTATGACATATGCCTAATTTTCAACCCGGTCCTTTATGGCCCTGGTAACAGTTTATTGTTATGTTACTCATTACGCGTTCACACGCTGCTTCTTTACATACCTGTTCGATGTCACCCCTGTGTGGGCAAACTATCGCTTGTTATAACTTTTGAAACTCCAATAACAATACAGAAACAGAGAAATTAAAGGAGACAGACAGAATTTTGTGGCCAAACAGTGACTGCATCCAGTTATATGCAGCTGCTGTTTAGGTTTCCTGACAGCAGCTTTCTGCTTAGCCTGGGTGTCAGAATCTGCTAAGATGGATAGAACTTCGAATGAAATTCTTAGGCAAAGTCTTAGGAAAATGTTTCCTATAATTTTTCCTATAATATAGCAAATGTTCACTTTTTGAGGTCAGTTCCACTTTAATAAGAAAGCCTAACAACTTAAATGTAAATTAATGAGATTTATTTCAACTAGATATCTAACTTGTATACATTGTACAGCATGCTTGCTCCCAGTTATTTATTTAACTATCGTACAATAACATTTTGTCATACCTGCATCCATTGTTTTCCTGCTTTGTAATATACAGAACAGAACAATGAATATGTTTTCCAAGTGCAGGTCAAATAAAAAAGCTTTGTTTTTGCAATAAGTTGTGAAAAACAATGATTATATGAAGCACAAGACAAACTCACTGCTTGTTTTGTTTGTAGACATTCCATCATGTTTTATTATCTTTATGTCAGATTATCTATGTACTGTCATGTATTATTAGTGTTCTAGCATAACTATTTTTTTATTTCCTAATATATTACAAAGGGATAATCAGATTTCATTTTGTAGAAGTCAGAACCAATACTGATTTGATTCATTGGGAAATAAATAATCTCATAGAGCTGGTACATTATACAACAGCTACAGAATCGCTAATTCTTGTGTTATTTGTTAGCAACCTTCTGCCTTTGTCTATGCTAATATAAGCAATAGTTTTAGAATATATAAAAGTAAATCAATGCTAATAGTTATCTTATTATTTTTTTAAGGGTGTTTATTCTAGTGCAATAGAATTGTAATTCTGTTTTGTTAAAATAACAAATGTCATCTTGTTTTTATTGTTGTCCTCAGCTTTATAGAAGGACTTGCAATACATATTATTTTGCAAGCTACTCAGCCTGTGAAAGTGTGAAAATTGTAAACTTTTACGTAACCTTTGCCTTTAGATAGAGAAGCCTACTTTAAAGAGTAATAGTATGCAGTGCCATCTAGAGGCCATAAAAATTTAATAATGTTCCACTAAAAGGGAAAACAGGATTTCACTTGACAGTTTCGTGATGTGTTTTATTTTACATAAAAACTGTAATTTTTCCTTTTCACAGAAGTGCATTATTTTGGCTCTAATACAGTGTATGCAATGAAACAATTGTTTAAAACAAGCATGACATGTAAGCACACAAACTGAATACCACTTTACTGTGATCCGGTAGGACTCTTTCCATTAGGGAACAGTTGTTTTTTTTTCTTTTATTAAAATTTGCTTCCCACAATTTAGAAAAATGTATATATGACAATGTAATTCTGCCTCCTCTATAAGTAATGCTATCCCATTACCCTGAAGCTAAATACAAACTATTCCTGTTACTGCTGCATAACAGACATCATCCATTGCCATAACTTAATGCCCACTGCCCCAAATCCACACTACATTCTTTTGAAATACACAATACTTATAGGTAAAAAGCAAACATGCATACTACCTGCTGCCCCTTCAATACAGTGCTTGGCAAGTCCCAGTGGTGTCAGTAAATTATGCAAATATCAGCTTTCAAAAATGTCTGTACCTGCACAGTATTTTGAAAGTACAGACCAGGCCAGCCCAGCAGGCAAGAGCACTAATGTTAAATTAAGATAAAGGTGGGTGCTTGCTATTCAATGAGGTATGGTGGTTAGGCTATATTTAATGTCCAGGTGACATTTATGCTTTCAACAATGTTCACTTTATCAGTATGTAGATATGGCACTTCTCACATATATAAACATCTTCCAAAATGGAAAAACAAAGCAAATTGCTAGAAGACTTGGTGTCAATTATAGTAATGTTCTGGGGTGAATAGATAGGAAGGATAAGTGAGCCTGTAACAACTGACTTTTTCACAAGTTGCTTTTTAGCATTGTCATTGTGACAGACAAGATACATATACATACAGTATATAGAGTAGAGTAGATTCAATATAAAAGTAAATATTAAACATATAACCCTTGAGCCAGACACAAACTTAACCTAAGTCCCAAATCAAGCTTAATACTTTACGACCTGAGCATTCTTGTGAATTTTAGATTGATTGGAAATGCTTGGGAAAGTGTCAGTTGCCTAATATCCCCAAGGAAAAGTTGGGCATTCTTTTGAATTTTGGGCTGATTTGGAACATGTTTGGAAAGTGGCAGTGGACCCTCGGAGTGACCTTACAAATGTGTTCAAGCACTATTGATTTTTTTACTTAGGAATCCTGGTAATCCGCTAAGGAGGTGGCGCTTCTGGTTATTTGGTGGCCTAGTAGCACTGCATGCGGAGGTCAAAGCACAAAGCATTCATATTTTAGGTGGATTGTAATTTTTGGACTGTAATTGGTCACTGGGAGTCGACTTTTTATGTTTATTCATTTTTTTTCATTTTTATGTTTATTTTTATGAAATATTGTTTATGAATTTTTGGTCAACTGTGTAGTTTATTTTCGAGTTGGAATTTCACATTGCTTTCTTGTTAAACAATATGTTTCCACATAAATAGTTGATGAGATATCATTGTTTTTAATTGTGGGTAGGGATGAGCCGAACACCCCCCGGTTTGGTTCACAGCAGAACATGCAAAAAGGCAAAAAATTTGTTCGAACGCGCGTTAAAGTCTATGGGACATGAACATGAATAATCAAAAGTGCTCATTTTAAAGGCTAATATGCATGGTATTGTCATAAAAAGTGTTTGGGGACCTGGGTCCTGCCCCAGGGGACATGTATCAATACAAAAAAGTTTTAAAAACTGCCTTTTTTGGGAACAGTGATTTTAATAATGCTTAAAGTGAAACAATAAAAGTGAAATATTTCTTTAAATTTCATACCTGGGGGTGTCTATAGTATGCCTGTAAAGTGTCGCATGTTTCCCGTGTTTAGAACAGTCCGAGAGCAAAATTACATTATTAAAGGAAAAAAGTCATTTAAAAGTACTCGCAGCTATAATGAATTGTCGGCCCTTTGGGTCTGGTATGAATATTAAGGGGAACCCTGTGCCAAAATTGTAAAAAAATGGCGTGGGGGTCCCCCCAAAAATCCATACCAGACCCTTCAGGTCTGGTATGGATTTTAAGGGGAACCCCGTGCCAAAATAAAAAAAAAATGGCGTGAGGGTCCCCCCAAAAATCCATACCAGACCCTTATCCGAGCACGCAACCTGGCAGGCTGCAGGAAAAGAGGGGGGAAGAAAGAGCGGTCCCCCCTCCTGAACCACACCAGGCCACATGCCCTCAACATGGGGAGGGTGCTTTGGGGTAGCGGCCCCCCAAAGCACCTTGTCCCCATGTTGATGGGGACAAGGGCCTCATCCCCACAAACCTTGCCCGGTGGTTGTGGGAGTCTGTGGGCAGGGTGCTTATTGGAATCTGGAAGCCCCCTTTAACAAGGGGACCCCCAGATCCCAGCCTCCCCCCTGTGTGAAATGGTAACAGGGTGCAAATGTACCCCTACCATTTCACGAAAAAAAAATTGAAAATGGTAAAAACGACAATACACTCCTTGGGACAAGTCCTTGGTATGAATTTTTGGGGGGACCCCCATGCCATTTTTTTTTTAATTTTGGCATGGCGTTCCCCTTAATATTCATACCAGACCTGAAGGGCCTGGTATGGAGTTTGGCAGGACCTACACACAATTTTTTTAAAAATTTTGGTTCAGGGTTCCCCTTAATATTCATACCAGACCCAAAGGGCCTGGTAATGGACTGTGGGGGAATCCCATGTGTTTTCAATTACTTTTATGTGTATTGCCGGGACCGACAATTCATTATAGCCACAAGTACTTTTAAATTACTTTTTTTCCTTTAGAAATGTCATTTTGCTCTCAGACTGTTCTAAACACGGGAAACTTGCGCCACTTTACAGGCATACTTTAGACACTCCCCGCCCCCAGGTACAAAATTTAAAGGAATATTTCACTTTTATTGTTTCACTTTAAGCATTACACAAATCACTGCTCCTGAAAAAAATGGCCATTTTTATAACTTTTTTGCATTGATACATGTCCCCTGGGGCAAGACCCAGGTCCCCAAACACTTTTTATGACAATACCATGCATATAAGCCTTTAAAATTAGCGTTTTGATTCTCCCATAGACTTTTAAAGGGTGTTCCGCAGCTTTCGAATTTGCCATGAACACCCCAAATTGTTTGCTATTCGGCGAACAGGCGAACACTCGATGTTCGAGTCGAGGCTCATCCTTAATTGTGGGTATAGTAAGAATTTGTGCACTTTTTTTATCTTAAACATTATTTGTAACTGGGTGATTGAGTGCAGTATTTTTCTATTGCATCTAGCGCATAAAAACATTAGGGTTAAGTAAATACTTTACATATCTCATGCTGGGAGCCCTGGAGCCAAATCCTCTAACTTGAAGTCATGGCTTCACATTGAATGATGTTGATACTGAGCTGATAACAATCCAAACAAATTCATTGGGATATTTTTTTTTAAATCACAAAATGTTTTATTGCAAATAAGCACATAAAACACAAACAGACAACAACTATAATCCAATGCATCGTGATATACCAATAAACATTATACAGTCAATTGCGTCACATTGATAACAGTGGTTCATGCATCTCAAGTTAATACTGCAAAACTTTAGTCATACAATGTTGCAATTAAAAGGACATACTGCATATAAGGAGTGGACCAAACAACCTATCCTTTGGGTTCTATGAGACCACTAATATATTTAACAATAGTGAGTGCAATCAACCAGTGGGGCATTGTAAAAGTCTCCTCATAATGAGTTCTCTAGAACTCAGTACCAAAGTATCAAGCCAGGGAGCCCATAATCATCATTGGGATATTTTGCCAGGTTTCAGGATTATTGAGTCCTTCTGTAGGCTACAGTATGTTAATATTTGTTTGTATACTCCTATGACAGGGACGCCATTAGAAATAATGAGGTCCTATGTAGCCTACATGACAGCCCCCCATCTGTGTCTCTGCATAAACCTTAACCTCCCTGGCGGTATGATTATTTCGGATTTTAGGTGCTGAAAGCGGTACCATTATTTTGCATGGAAATTTGGCGTTTTATATTGTAGGTCTGTAAATCTTAACAATAACACACTTAAATCTGTCCAAACCAGAGTCTAGTAGATATCCCGGGTATGATAAAGTTTGAAACACAAAAACATAAATTATAATATAATAAATAAAAATAAATAATTAAAAAAATTTAAAAAAATAGTAATAAAATAAATTTCCCCACAATTCACTATCGCTCAATTCTGCAAGTGTTCTAATTTACTATCGCTGTTTTCTAGCTGGTCTAAAGCCACTTTTGACGTAAAGGGACACTTTTTGGTTGCTATGGACAATCTCCAGTTTCCAGGCAGAAAGAACAGTGTATATCATGTAAAACTGCATGCAGGGCATGGGCCAGAGCACTGGGGACAAAAGGGATGTGAAATCATTTCATACAGTACTGTAATCTGTAAGATTACAGTACTGTATGTGTTATGATTTTGACAGTTTTTTGAATTTGCCGCCAGGCTCCGCCCCCGTGCGTCGCGCCGCTCGCAGGGAACGGAGCCTGGCACGGAGAGGCTTCGGAGGAGGACGGAGCCCTCGGACACTGCGGGGGACATCGCAGGATCCCGGGGACAAGGTAAGTAACGCCGCCCCAGGATCCTGCAATGCGATCCCGAGTGTGGCTCGGGGTTACCGCTAATGGTACTGAATTTTAACCCCGAGCCACACTCGGGAAAACAGCCAGGGAGGCTACCCCCCCACCCCCGTTCCTGGGAAGCCTAGCTGAGATTTGAAATTTTAGAGTAAAAACAATATGGGAGTGACCCCATCAGTGTTACGTATGATCTAAGGTGATGCTGGAGGAAGAGGCTGCTGTGCCACATGGTGAAAGTTTTCAAACAGATCTCTCCCTATTATGGTATATTGCTAGATGTGATAATGAGGAAGGGTGAGTGTCCAGCTCCCCTTCTTTAAAGCTTTTCTTCTACTCTGCTTCTCTCCCCTACATACTGCATTTTTTGTTATCCAATGACATTGTTTTTCATTGAGCAATCCCTTCCTTGCTCAGCAAGATAAGACCATGTCAAAGCCCATGACATTGGTTGTCAGTCAAGCAGTTCTAGCATAATTTCAATGTTCACTTCTCCCTGGCTGCTATGTGCACTGCATATGTGCTGCGTCTTCTGCTGACTGACTGTTGACTTGTGGGCCAATATGGGAGCATGGCCCCCCTCCCCACAGTGGCTTTGTTCTATCCCAGTGTAACCTATCCACATTTTTAAGTGTAATATTTAATGTAACAACATAAGATGTTTTAAAGACCACATGCAGCACATGAAGAAGCCAATATATATATATATATATATATATATATATATATATATATATATATATATATATATATATATATATATATATATATGTAACATACACAATACAAATGTATGAAAACCTTTTGGATGTTTAGTACATTCAATAGTATATCAAAACAAGATGAAATATAAGAGAAAGTTTGACTTTATTAGGGAATATCTGTACCATCAGTATCAACAATTTATTTGTCATAAAATGTAAACAAAATGATACTACCCTGATCTTGACCACTTACAACCATTCCTTTTTAAAGGGAACAAAATATTTAGCTATGCACATATTGGCTCCTGTATAGGGCATATTTGCTTTCCTTTTGATCTGCATAGCAAACACTCAGGTGTAAGGGACTAATGCAGTATACTTACGGGTCAAAACCTTATTAATGGTATTTTAGAAACAGGAATTATCTGCAAACTAGAAACACATATTCATTTAATAATTTGAGAATCTATGTGAAGCATTGACACATTTATTGATTATGTGCTAATGCATATTAGTTGCATAAATTGATCACCAAAAGTAAACTCATGCTTATCATATTAACTGTATTGATTGTGTATTACTCATACACACACTAAATCAATAGAAAATGCATATAAAAGTTAATTCTAATATAGTTTTATTGAAACAAGAACCTGATCTGTATTTTGCTAAATATGGATATTATACTTTATCCATAGCAAGCTATGTTTACATATAAAAGGTACCTTGAGCAATAAAAGTCACGACAAAGGGGAGAAGCTGATTGGTTGTTATACAGACAACTTTGCCTTCAGACACAGTGTTGGTTAGTGTGCAGAGATCACGCTGGAAAATCACTGCTTAATTACCTAGCTTAATAAACTGGCTTAAGTTAGCTCAACAACTGAGATAACTATATACCATATCATAAGGAATTGAGTAAAAATAACTATACACACTGGGATAAGTTCAAGGCAAAAAAAAGGGGAGGACATACAGTACATGTACAGTATCAAGATGCATATACAATAACTATATAATTTTGTATTAATCACTGTGACTGCATAACATATCTGAGATAACTCTTCCATCAGACACTTTCATATACTGTATGAAGCTTTAATAACATTGCTACACATGTCACAATGCATACTTATAATAAGTTCAAAGAACACCTCTGTTTGGTAATAGTTTAAAAAAAATATATTACAGGCAGTCCCCAGGTTACAAACAAGATAGATTCTGTAGGTTTGTTCTTAAGTTGAATTTGTATGTAAGTTGGAACAGGTACATTTTTAAGTATAGGTCTAGCCAGTTTTAAGCAAACTAGAAATGCTGGACAAGTCTATGGGAAACCACCAGGAGCCTGCTTGAAAACCGCAGATACACTGTGCTGCATCTGCACTGCAGCCAAACTGCAGTGAAACAGTGTTAAGTCACATTAAATGATTGGGAATGACTCATGTAAATAGCAGAGGAAAGAAAAAACAGCTAGAAATCAATAGGGTCAAGTACACACTATAGAAGGATATGCTTTGTTAATTTTTCACCTCGGAGGACTTTGACTCTGAATCAGCCATACACACAGTGATGAAAAAGTCATTGGTATAGCTAGGTAGGCCTCTTAGGAGTTCCCCACTAAAGCAATCTTTATACCTACACCTTTGTAGGGAATGATTAAATGACTTCTTAGTACTGACATATAGCCACATTAGTTCCAGTTATTAGAGCATTTCAGGGATTGTATAGCAAATGGTGTATTTGCTTTGAACAAAATAGAAAACTTCCTTATGGACGAAGCAAAAAAAAAAAAATGCCCTTGATATCCAATTATGAAAAATTTCCACCCTAGGGTCAAGCAGTTTTAGTCACCAGTGTTTAGAATGCTTAGCCTCATACTGCATGTTTTATTACATTATACATTTGTTCATTCTACCCTGGAAACGTTGCCTTAAAGCATTACTGCAAGTATAGTTAAGGCACAATGGTGTACATTTTTTTAACGTCTTGAGTTTTGTGTACTGAATTTACAAAAAAGAATGTTTGGGTTTTGATGCACAGTTGACTCATCATGCAGATTGTATTTGTCTCAACCACTTGTTTTCCTCTAGAAAGGTTGTTTTGATGTCAAACTGAAAAAAGCTGTGTGAAATGAGCTGACACTTACGATGTGTTGATTATTAAATTGTGCCAAGTAATTCCTTTCCTCATCTAAAGACGCGTCTATGTATAAAACTAATTCTTAAACACATGCTATTCTTAAGTACTATAGAGATGAAAATGAACATGAATCACTTAATGACAGATTTAACTAAAACACATTACAAATTCTGTGCAATGATGACTTTATTACCCGTATATGAGAAGGTAGAGTCCACAGAGCAATGATGCCTCATATATTGACATGTACGGTATATCTTAAGAGAAAATGTATAAACAAATATATTTTGGTACATAATTTATACAAATAAGTATACAGGTGATCAGAAACTGTACAGAGGCCGGATAGCTTGGAAGTACAGATTTGGCAAAACACGTGTCACCAGATTTATTAAAGATCAAGCCTGTGTTCAAGCTTAATTATGACCTGTGATGATGGGTTTTTGTTTTCTTTATCACTGCTTCTCTACCCATAAAATTTTGTGGGAATGCAAATGCAAGCAGGTCATATGCAAATTGACTGCAAGTTAAATTAGGCCGAAATGAATTATGGATGGTTTCTGAAGTATCTTAAACTGCTGACAAAATCACACTGCATTTGCCCATTGAAGCCCTTAGACATAGGTCTTTACATTGTAGATCATGTCAACCAATATTCATGTGTATGGTCACCCTAAAGACATATGTGTTTAACCCCTTGATGCCAACAGTACGCAGAAATGCAGCTGTTTCGTCACGTTTTTGGGGTTGTATTCGATATGTGCAAAGAGAGATCACACAAATACTTATAAGTATAACATTTATTTAAGTATTTATTAAAGGTAATGACAGATACAGGTGAAGATAAAGAAAATATAATATATAGTTCCATCTGTGCATGCAGCGTGGCACAGGTGATCACAGGCGCATGGATGGTTGCAAGCTCTGAAGACATAACTGACTGTTCCAAGTGATACCTGTAGTATATAGACTTCTGTGTAAGGAATGGACAACCCCCAAGCCAACTCCCTTTGTAAACAACAATATGACCTTTTAAGGACTTGGCCAGTTTACCATCACACATTACTTTGGCATGAGTAACCAGACTTTGTCCTTGTATAGCCCCTTAGCCAAGGCTTGGAGGCATTCTTAAATATTGTGAGACAATTGGATAACTTTAAATAAGAAAATATGTAATATGCAATTTACAAATCAGCGGCCTCGCTGGATTAAGTTTTTTACGTGTGGCCACATACTTGCGTATCTGTTTTTGTGCTGGGAGCACACCGCAATGCTCTTGTGCACAAATCAAGGTCCATAAAGACATGAATAAGCAAGTTTGGGGTGGAGGAACTTGACTGGCCTGCACAGAGTCCTGACCTCAACCCGATAGAACACCTTTGGGATGAATTAGAGTGAAGACTGCGAGCCAGGCCATCTCCTCCAACATCAGTGCCTGATCACACAAATGCGCTTTTGGAAGAATGGTCAAACATTCCCATAGACACATTCCTAAACCTTGTGGATGGCCTTCCCAGAAGATTTGAAGCTGTTATAGCTGCAAAGGGTGAGCCAACTCAATATTGAACCCTACGGACAAAGACTGGGATGCCATTAAAATTCATGTTCCTGTAAAGGCAGGTGTCCCAAAACTTTTGGTAATATAGTGTATGTATGTGCACTAAAGATCTATTATGTGGGGTCTTTTTTTTTTTAAAGCGGTGATATCTGACAACTGTTTTGTACTGCAAACACACAAGAGCCTATTTCTACAAATACAGCAAATAAAGATACATTTATGTGTCAAGATTTACTTGCATATGACAAATGTTAATGCACATCCACCCCTGCATTTTACAGCAGTTATAATATCTCCAGTGGAAGTTGCAAATGGCAAATATGAACCCGAGGAAAGGTGTCTTTATTTTGGTGCAGCCATTATTCAATGAAAAATAATTTAAACAAGTAGTGCAATTCTCCAAGTAGCCAAAAGAAAATCTAGACTGAGGCCATTCCCCCCCTTTATATGCACCACATTCCAATCCACACAAACACAACACAACCATTATTATGCAGTGTTGTATTTTCCCACTGAAAGCAGAGAAGGTTTTTGCTAGCAAATGTAAAATTGTTCACATTACAAAAGATAGCAAGTGCTACGGAGATCTGGATTTCCCCTTGAAGAATGGGAAAATTCATGCAGCTGGTGAATGTGTATTAAATGAGCACTGTGTGACTGGCATGTAAATGGTAAAAAAAAAATTGCAAATTATCAGCTAACTATTAATTTGCTGCTTTAAAAAAATTACCCAAAGTAATGCCCTACAATTGGGTCACATGACACACACAGTGTAGTTGTAGTCTAATGTGGTAAAAACCCTCAGAAAGGTAGTAATTAATCATCATTAAAATTCACAGACTGCTTGTATAAATTATCTGCTCATTACTTTTTTTCCCAAGTGGTTCCCTTAATTAACCTAAAAGTTCAAAGTCTAACCAAAATGTGAACAGGTTGGTTTGTGGTTGCTGTATAGCTATGAGAATATTTTTTTTATCACACTGGAAGCTGAGGTCCCTGTTCTGGGATGCTTTATCTCACATTCCAAGAGCATCTGCCTGTTTAGTGGTATGTATTAAGATAATTTAGGGAGTTTTATGAAACATTGTCCAAATTAGGCTGTACGATCATATGGAAAAAATCAAATAGTTACAAGCAGATTGCTAAAGATTTTCCACATAACTTTCAAGACATTCAAACATGTGGATTTAATGCTATTTATGTGCTATCATAATTTAAATTATTTAGTCATGTACAGATGTACTGTAAGGGCTAATTGAAGCAGAACATTTCTCAAAACCATTCACTTGTTTTTTACTGGAGGCTGATTATTATACCTGTAGTGTAGAGGTGTATTGGCATACTGAGTCACACTGATTAGGACTTGTATTGTGAAGTTCCTCTGCCAGTCTCCACCTCTTGCTTTTTTATTGTGACATAAGCTAAATAATTGAACCTACAAGTTACTTTCTGCAGATTGGAGCAGTGTAAAGCAGATATGTAAGAAAATTAACAATGGAACTTTATACTAGTGTAACTGAATACACCTGGCGTCTTATTTCTGCTGTATGAAAAATATAAGCATAACTCCACTTATGTTAAGAAAAACAACCCCCTGCACATTGCTGCCCATTTGCAACCATTTTGATAAATATTCAGATTTTGTATTATATTGCAGATTTTTACATTCTTCTTTCTGAAATAATGGATGTTTGTTTTACCATGCCCTATACAGGCTGATTAGTGAATGGGACTGGCTCTGGTTTATTATAACCACCTAGGAAAGTTGCAGTGTCAGCATCCCTTTAGAAGCACAGTAGTCAACATTTGGGGACAATCTCACCGAAAGCCAATGTAGCACCAATATTTAAAAGGGCCCAAAATACATCCCTGGGAATTACAGACAGTTTTAGCCTAACATCAATAATATGCAAGCTCTTGGAGGGGGTGATAAGGGAATATATACAAGATTTTATTAATGTAGAAGTGGTGTATCTGGATTTTGCAAAAGCATTTGACACAGTTCCCCATAAATGTTTACTGTACAAAATAAGGTCCATTGGCATGGACCATAGGGTGAGTACATGGATTGAAAACTGGCTACAAGGGAGAGTTCAGAGGGTGGTGATAAATGGGGAGTACTCGGAATGGTCAGAGGTGGGTAGTAGGGTCCCGCAGGGTTCTGTGCTGGGACCAATCCTACTGTATTTATTTTTGTTCATAAATAACCTGGAGGATGGGGTAAACAGTTTAATCTCTCTAAGCTAAGCAGGGCAATAACTTCTCTGCAGGACGTGGAAACCTTGAAAAAAGATCTGAACAAATTAATGGGGTGGGCAACTACATGGCAAATGAGGTTTAATGTAGAAAAATGTAAAATAATGCATTTGGGTGGCAAAAATATGAATGCAATCTATACACTAGGGGAATCTAGGATGTAAAAGCACCTGGGGGTCCTAGTAGATGATAGGCTCAGCAACGGCATGCAATGGCATGCCAAGCTGCTGATAACAAAGCATACAGAATATTGGCATGCATTAAAAAGGGGATCAACTCCAGAGATAAAACAATAATTTTCCTGCTCTACAAAACTCTGGTCCGGCCACACCTGGAGTATGCTGTCCAGTTCTGGGCACCAGACCTCAGGAAGGATGTACTGGAAATTGAGCGAGTACAAAGAAGGGCAACTAAGCTAATAAAGGGTCTGGAGGATATTAGTTATGAGGAAAGGTTGCGAGCACTGAACTTATTCCATCTGGAGAAGAGACGCTTGAGAGGGGATATGATTTCAATTTATAAATACGTACTGGTGACCCCACAATAGGGATAAAACTTTTTTTGCGAAAGGGAGTTTAACAAAACACGTGGCCACTCATTAAAATTAGAAGAAAAGAGGTTTAACCTTAAACTGTTTAGAGGGTTCTTTACTGTAAGAGTAGCAAAGATGTGGAATTCCCTTCCACGGGCGGTGGTCTCATACAGGGATATAAACTGTTATACTGACATATAATCATACACATAGGTTGGACTTGATGGACATTTGTCTTTTTTCAACCTCACCTACTATGTAACTATGTGACCAAAATTGAAAACTCCTATTATCCGAGATGCCTAAAACTTGACTTGTAAAGATATCTGATGAATCCAGTGAGCCATGTACACAAGTAGGAAATGCATTTCTGTTGTTTTCCCCTATATATATAGGCCTCCAGAGCACAACATTGCATAGATTTTTTTGTTTTTTACAATACTATGTTACAGTAATACACAAATGTTAATCCACAGAATTATAACCCTGATGCAAATATCTTAAGACAGTGGCAGTTCAATTAAATTCAACCACTTGCGGACCACCCAGCATTCATTTATAGTGGCAGGGCGGCCGCTCTGTGCCAGTACGACACTTCCGGGTCTGGGGTGCGTGCACACACCACAGGCGGCCTGCTCCCGCTATGATACTTCACTGATCACTGTATTAGTGTCACTGGTCCCCAAAAAGTGTCATTTAGTGCCTGATTTGTCTGCAGTCCCGCTATAAGTCACTGATTGCTGCTATTACTAATAATAAATAAAAAATATCCCATAGTTTGTAGACGCTATAACTTTTGCGCAAACCAATGAAAATATGCTTATTGGGATTTTATTTACCAAAAATATGTAGCAGAATACATATTGGCCTAAACTGATAACGAAATCAGATTAAAAAAAAAAAATATTGGATATGTTTTATGGCAGAAAGTAAAAAATATGATTTTTTTTTCAAAATTGTAGTTGGTTTTTTGTTTATAGCACAAAAAATAAAGCCTGCAGAGGTGATCAAATACCACAAAAAGAAAGCTTTTATGTGTTTACAGTGTCAACATGACTGCACAATTGTCAGTTAAAATAACGTAGTGCCGTAGTCCAAAAATGTAAGGCAGCGCACCCCCCCCCCCCCCCGAATTGCACTGAATTGTTTGACAGTATTTGAAAATTACAGTGGCTGCAGTTTGAAATGAAAAGGTCATTTTCAATAAAATAAAATTTCAAAATGGCTTGCGTAACAATTGTATATGCCATATAATTTTGAAAGTGGAGTTCTTTAAAATTTTCTTGTTTTATACTGCTTATTTAACAATAAGAATTATATCCTTTAAAAAAGAATGATGGGAACTTAGAGATCTACCTGCTCCCTTAAAACTGTACATCAAATTGTCCCACTATTATTTCTGGCATGGCCTGGCCAACATCTGGGTTCAGCACACACAATAAAAATAAAATAAGAACAATTGTTGCAATACAAAGATTTCAAACACTTGGCAGTCCTTTTTATAATTTGGATGTACACCTATCCACTGACCATCTCAAGATGTGCTCAAATTGGTCATGTATGGTCATGAAAAAAGCTGAAACAATTACATACTGTACATTAGTATTGCTTTATGGTCGGCAGGCTGAACTGCTACAGTATGGCATTTCTGGCTATAGCTATCTCATTCCAATTAATGGCTTCTTAGAGCACCAGAAGGAATGTATGTTCTTTTTCTTTATTCATTTCGTAATTATGGCCAAGACTAAAAATATGTTATAAATATGGTATCAGAAATATTTATTGATTTGCTGATTTATTGAACATTTAAATATTCACTTTGATGAGTGAATGATCACTTAGTTTAGCAAATATGTTTAAGCTGCATTCACTTCACTCATTTAGTCATGTGTAAGCAAAAGCCCCGTGTTATAAAAATTTACCTTGCACCTTGCAACCTTGATATGGTTTTCAAAGAGAAGACAGCTTTACCATATTCACTAAGCAAAATGAACATTCTCTACGTGTTACATCACATTACACACACAATTGTATGTGGTTGATTTACTAAGGCAGCAGTCTGTTCAGGTGACTTTTTACTGAGTTTAGTGAATGAGGTGAAGCTTTGTTCACTATAATCATCCAATCATGTGCTAACAAAAATCAATTTATTTTTTTATTTCCCTCACATTTGATTGAGTAATTAAAGTGAACAAACGTCACTAAAATAAGTGACTAACTTATTTAACTTATACTTATTAACTTTGTGACTGAACCCTGCTCTCTTCTTTTTTCTGCCTGCTTTGTACTACTCCCTACAAACTTTAATTTAGAGAAAAACAATCTAAAAAGAAAAGTGCTACAGTTGTGCCCATTTTTGGAAATCCTAAAATTCTCTCTTACAGTGGTGTCAATGCAGCACTTTGTATTAAATTTTTATCTTTAAAAATAAGATTTTACAATGTATTCGAATGGTAAACAATTAGACATCAGAATAAAACAGAAAACAGAAAAACAAAACAAAAAATAAATTGACCCCCAAATCATTATTTAAGGCCTTTTCTAAAAAAATTCCATTGCCTCAAGTGAGTAACTGACGATAGAGGATGTTTACTAGTCAGTTTCATATGCAAACTCATATGCATTCAAAGGGTTTTGTGGTTAAACCCATGCCCTTCATCTTCTTAACTTTCCAACCGCTTCAAACTCCATAGAAATGCTGTCAACTTTCATATGCAATTTTTAACTTTTTATTTTTAAATTTTTAAACTAAATAGTGACACCTTTGAACAAAAGTTTAAGGTTGAAACTTTTTGTTTCTCTTCTTCAGCTTCAGCAATTCCAGATAATGGAAGAAGATCCTGCTTAAAGCTCAGAGTCTACGTACGGCCAGCAAGTAAGTGCTCTATGTTTGCTTTAGATATGGCCCTTAGATGCATGTTTTATTGTGTGCTACAGTTAAAAGCATTACAGTTTTTTTTCCTTTCTTTGTTTGTAAATATTAAGCCTTTTGTGATACCGGTAATCAACGTTTGTGATTTACTTTGCATCTTTATTTCTAATCATTCCTCATTGAGCATTGTTACAAACATGCCTACTTGCTAACTTGTTGTTTCTTAAATGTTGTTGATGTCTAGATTGACTAAGAACAATACTGTATGCTTGGCATAAGGAAAATGCCCCATAGCTCAAAATGCTCTAAGCAAAACATGCAGTACAAAAACAAACAAAAAAATTATAGAATTAACATAAAGAGAGTGGTGGAGCTGGAAAGATCTCACTAACATATTTGGCTGTTATCTCTATTTTTATTATAGACAGCTGTATGAAAACTATAGGTGTTCATGACCGTGTTTTCGATGTTAACGACAAAGTAGAAAATTCATTAGAACCAGCAGGTTAGTATGCTTAGAGAAATCTCTTTTAACCAACCTGTTTCTGCCTTTGGTGCTTTGTATTCTAAGCCTTGCATGCCTTGCATGTTGTCTATGTAGAGCGGTGATACGGTTTTCATAGTTACCCTCATTTCTTTAGCATGTTTATGCAATGCATGAAGGGCATTATGCATACCTGCTTTCTTTTAGGCTTGTGGGAGGTTGCATTAAGTTTTTCTTTTTAAAATAAAATTTAAAATATGTAACTAAAATTTATATTTTGCATGCAGATGATTGTTGTGTTTGATTATGTGTATTCATGTGCTTCCCAAAAACTCAAAAAATATTTGGTTTTAGATTAGTCCGTTATGAAATGGTTGTGTTTTTTGATTGATATACCACTAACGCATGACACATACACCCTTGTCTGTGCCCTTGTAATTTGTGATAGTTATTGTATTTGTTAGTTCCTGTAGTTATCATAGTGAATCAATTATTAAAGCAACATAACACTTTTGGGGGCTAGGTTAATTATTTGGTGAAATTCAGTTTCCCCATTGTTGAGAATGAGAGACAACAATGACATCATAATTAGACTAAAAATTGAATGCATTTTAATGTGTAACTCCATCTTTGTTGTTTACCATTAATGTTTTTCACTATAGGTTAAACTATACGTATGCATTTTCCAAATTTTGTTTAGAGGCACATACATTTTATAAAGCAAATGTATGGTGTTTTGTAATTAAAGGATTTGTCCACCCAGAATCCAAGAGATATTTTAATTAGAAGGTAGAAAAGTAAAAAAATGTAATTATCTCCATCCACCACCCCACATTTTAGAACCAATAGGGAGTTAAGGAGATCTAGAGAGAGTTGACTACACAGTAATCAAGATAGCTATGGTTCCATGTTCCTAATACACTGCCCTACATTGTAAGGTTAGTGGAGTGTGATGCATTTTGTGAAAACAAAGTCTGCTTGCAAGTTGCACTCCTCTGGAGGGAAGCAGCATTTGACTGTGTCTTTCTTTTTGACTAAGCCCAGGCTTTTTTTTTCTTTTTTAATTTGAAAGTCAGGAAGAAATTAATGAGCAAATCATTATATAGCTTACATAATTTTTCATGTTGGAGAGTTTGTTATCATCCATGGCATTGCAAGTAGATAATAGCCTTTATATCATCAATCAGTTGGTTATACAAAACTGCCCTAATATTTTCAAATTAAGATAACAAATAGGCATACATTTTGTTGTATCTTAGGCTTAAAAATTAACTTTAACGTGGTCTTAAGCCTCTACCATAGCACGCAGGATCCCAGATGAACATATGCAATAATGTGATCCACAAAATATACTCTTGTTGGAGGTTTTTACAATGACAGCCTACAACAGAAATGTATATTAACAAACGAAATTATGCCATATGTTAAGCAATTAAAATTTTCTTTTTTCATGTTATGATACGACCAACCTTATTACGTTAAAGAGAGTTCTCTGAGCTGCACATCTGTAAGGAAAGGACATAAGGCAAATTTCTAAAAATAACTACAACATTTTGAAACAAAACAAAATGTGTTATGAGTTCCCATGGTGTTACTAGCCCATCTGTCATTTGTCTCCCAAACAATTAAAAAAGACAGTTAAAAAAAAGACAGTTATAATGAAATAAAATAAACAGCAAATTATTATAAGAAGAATTTATTATCATTGAATGCCAATTTTGTTCAGTACATCTTGTAAGTTAATCAGTGGCAAGATTTTCTATCAGCTTCTATGAGTTCACTTAACTTGTAACTAGGAAATCTTTCTGTAGACACTTATGACAGACACAGAGGGGGGAAATTAACAAAGAATGGCACTGGCATAATAAACACACCAGTCTTTTTAACCAATTCCTAATTGTGCTATAGCAAAATAATGGCTACAGCGGGGCTATCCAGTTCTGGGAGGGCGCACCCGGTGCGCTCTGTAAACACTGTGTCCTTTGGAAACAGCTGATCACAGATCTGCTCAAAGAGCCAATCACAGCAGCTCTTTACTACATGATTAGCTGTGTCCAATCACAGACGATCACAGTGTAAACACACTTGGCAGTTATCTGCATATCTTGTAAATTATCTTGCCAGTTATCTGCATATCTTTCCTCACGCTGTCACAGTGTGAGGAGAGGAGAGAGCCGGTAACCGGCTAGTGTAAAAGGGGACATCTGCACTGATAATCAGGGCACTGACCATCAGTGTCCTGATTATCAGTGCAGCCACAGCAGTGCCCATCAGTGCCAATTAGTGCCCATCAGTGCTGCAAATCAGTGCCACTCAGTGCTGTCAATCAGTACCCATCAGTGCTGACAATCAGTGCTGCCCATCAGTGCCGCATTTCAATGCCCATCAGTCTCACCTACCAGTGCCCATCAGTGCCAACTATCAGTGCCCTTCAGTGCTGTCTATTAGTTCCCATCAGTGCCACCTACCAGTGTCCATCAGTGTTGCTTATCAGTGCAGCCTCATCACTTTGTTTAGCAAAAAATAAAAAAAACCCAGTGGTGATTACATTTCACCAAAAGAAAGCTCTATTTAAAAAAAAAAAAGATAACTTTTTTATATGAGTGCATAGCTGCATGACTGAGCAATTGTCACTCAAAGTGCGACAGCACTGAAAGCTAAAAATTGGCCTGGGCAGGAAGTTGGTAAAATTGTCCAGTAGGCAAGTGGTTTATTAAGAAAATGGAGCAGGTCCTGTTCCCAATCGACAAAGGGGGACACAGGTTGCTTTGTTATTTGGGAGCTATCTGCTCCATTTTCTTTACTGTGTCTGCACCAACACAGAGAGTAGGAGAGCTGGAGTTGCTTGCCTGTGTTCACTACATGGGCAGAGGAAGGCATTTGAGCTGGCTACCAGGCTACCGGCAAACATTTTATATCCTGTCTTTCAGGACCTGTCTAAGGGGGATCTGCTAGAGTTTTCTACCTGTGGTAATGTGATGCACACCATTTTTTCAAGTTTCTTGTGCCATCATCATCTTTGCTAATTCCCCCCCTAGAGGAAAGGGAAAGTTTAACTGTCTATACATGGAACACACACAGTTGAGAACACAGTGGTGGGTATTTATCAAGTCTATCACTAAGCAGGCAAAAAATCATGAAGAACTACTTTGTCTGGGTTACAACCAGAACTTTCATGTTCTCTCCTTATCACGCCAGCTGGGATCACGGTATCAAATCCAGCACGCTAGGTCCCAATACAACTAGATCCCTATATGTCCCTCCATAGGAGTAGTATGTATGAGAAAATGCATATCATTTTCATCTACAAAGGTAGATCATATCTACTTTTAGTTAATAGTTTTTCTATTAGAATACAGTATTTTATGCATTAAATATATAGATGTGGCTCTGTAAAATCAATATTTGTTTCACACAAATTTCCACTGTACAAATTGACTTTTCTAACTCATAACATTGAATAGGATTAGTGGAAGGCATCTCATAGCATTCATGAATCAATTATTAATTTTGAAATTAGCCTCTCGCTGCTCTAGTTTTTTGGTAAACAATCATCAAACAAATGATGACCTCACTTGACCTTCTCCTTCAAGCAAAAAATTGAAAGAAAACATTCAGATAAAAGCTGTTGCTTTTAAGTATGGAAAGCAATCTGTTTGTTTCAGCATTGCTGTACATCAATACCCTACACAAAAAAATCTAATATTATCCAAAAATTCTAATTTATTATTAAGGTATGTCCTTTTATTGTTTTGTCTGCCAGATTAGTCTCAATAATTTATTTTATTAGTCCCATGCACATCCTGGTCATATTTTTTTCTGTTTTGAGCAAAGTCTATATTTTTTACTTATTATCAACACTTTCACCTGAGCCGTATGTGGACAACCAGTTGGTACATAGAAATCTAATAGACGGCATATAGGCCAATGAGAAAAGATCAATATGCAGTACACATGCTGCAACAAAGGACTTTTGCGCTTCTAAAAAGGCACATACAGAAAGTAGGCCAGCTTTAATAATTAAACGTTTATGGCAAATGATTGAATGGATTAAACAAGCTGCTCTATCCCATAATTATCTTCTTCCACACCCTATTTCAAGTCATAGGATAGCTGTATTTTACAGTGCCCCTTTTAGTTTGGGGTAACAGCTTCCAGGTTGACTAGGTGTCACCAAATTTTTGTGTAATCTAAGAAAAATTTCTTACCTGTTTCTAAAAGTGTTCTTTTATTCAGTACCTTGCAGCATGAAGGTACCCCACAAACTTTTAATCTTACAGAAAGATTTATAGTGTGAGGCAGTTATATATTTTACTTTTAATGACACATGGGAAGATTTAAAAGCAGCTTGACTAGGTGGTAATAATATTACTCCTATATGAGTTGAAGGTCTAAAGCGCCATAGTTGAATGTATGACTCTTGTGCATATGTTTGTGTATGGTCCCTCCATTTTCCTACATGAAATACCTTTAACACTAATTTTCACACAGTACACCTTTGGAGAGTTTAGATCCTGCAATTAGGTATAAAAAAATGCTATGACAAATGGGCAGCTTACTGAGGTTATATTTGACATATATTGTGCTTATATTTTACCTTGTATTGCCGAGCAAGCATTATCCATTATAAAAATAAAATCCAATTTTTGAGTGTAAGAAACATATCTCTATAACTATCTAAAATATCCCCATAGATACTGTATATTATGGTATATAGTCAAAATGAAGTGATATCTAAAATGACCAATAAATACATTTCTGGAAATACCTGTTAAATAAATAAAAACAAAACAAAAACAATGCATTAGATTTAACACAAGTCACCGTATATTTAAAACTATTTACAAACTAAGGAAACACTTGGATGAGGATGTAAATGCATGCCTGTCAAGTCATCACAGCCTCTGTGGACATGAGTAGTGTGTACATCAAGATGCTGTAGTGACTTGAGGCACCAGAACTAGTACATTTTGAACTGGCTGCCATGAGGATTTTTTTTCCTGTTGTCCACCAGTGTCCATAAAAGCATACAGCTAAGCATACTGACATTTATTACAGTGATGGTAAAACATAAATGAGCATTTGACAACTTAGTAAAAAACTTAAAATAATGGCTGTGAGATGGGTAATCGTTGCATTGGGTTCGCAACAAAATCTCTTATTAGAGAACGAAAACTCATAATTCTATTCATTGTTCATGCATGCTGCCTTTGTCACCCCTCTGAAAAGTGAACCGCAGTGGATCAATTTCAGAGATTTTTTGACAGGTGGTGAGCAGGTGATATGCTTATGATGGTCAGCTTTTATTAATTTAGTTTAAATCTTTATTTCAAAAGGAAACAAAACTGCTGAAACTGCTTATAAAATGTTAGCTGGAGCTGGGGTTTCTTTTTTGTTAGTCACTTACGTAAAGTCAATTTAAATCTATGAGTTCATCTAACACTACCCTCTCCACAGAATGACAGTACTCAGTGGCATGACTAGGGTTGGTGTCACCTGGTGCAGTAAACCATGGTGTCACCCCCCTCCCTGGGCTCCCTCTTGCCACAGTGCCCTGAAGGATGCTGGGCAAGTTAGTTTTGGGTCGGTCGTGCTCAGTCATAGTGCACACCCCAAACTGGCCCCTGTAAATGATGCAGTCGGATATTGCTTCATACTTGATACTGGGCCATCTTTAATATTGATGGGACCCTGGGCAAACATTTTCTTGGGGCACCCCTGCAGGCATACTACAGGAGATGGTCAGAGACTGAAGTCATGGTACAAGAGATAGTCACAGACTGCAGGCATGGTACAAGAGACAGTTGCAGACTGCAGGCCTGGTACAGGAGACAGTCACAGACTGCAGGCCTGGTACAGGAGATAGTCACAGACCGCAGGCCTGGTACAGGAGACAGTCACAGACTGCAGGCATGATACAGGTGACAGTCACAGACTGCAGGCATGGTTTAATAGACAGTCACAGACTGCAGGCCTGGTGCAGGAGACAGTCACAGACTGCAGGCCTTTTACAGAAGACAGTCACAGACTGCAGGCATGGTACAAGAGACAGTCACAGACTATAGGGCTGTGGGAGGAGACAGTCAAAGACTGCAGGCCTTTAACAGGAGACAGCCACAGACTGCAGGCCTTTAACAGGAGACAGCCACAGACTGCAGGCATGATACAGGAGACAGTCATAGACTGCAAGCATGGTACAGGCGACAATGACAGACTGCAGGCCTGGTACAGTGTACAGTCACACAATGCTGCTGTCCAAAGGTGGCTATGTTTCTCTTCCATAGACATGCTGGGGAGTAAATGTATCCACTCTAAATAGGCAGTGTGAGTACACATTGTGCAAATATCACCTTCCACTGACAGATTATTAGACATTACTGCAAATATAGCACATTTGTAATAAACTTTAGTTGTAGGTGTTTCATTACACTGACCTAAGGTTTCATAAGCCTATTCTACTCAAGTATGTTGTCTATTACATATAATATTTTCTTCCTCTGCTCTATGATGCAGAATGTATCATGTATACATATTAGTGTGTGTGTGTTTGAGTATAATTTAACAATGTACAATATGTACTGTAAAAGTGAACATAGATTCAGTCTGATTGTCTAATATTAACAAAAAATTGAACCATGCATAGGTATTTTACAACCATTAATTTATAAATAAAATTAAGGAGTGATCTGACAGTTTTTTAAAGCAGAAAGCAGAAATCTCATTACACCATTCACAGTTAACACCTTAGCAGGCATGCAGTAGCAACACACAAACTTGTGGTCCTTCTTAATTGGAATTTAAAATCACAAAAATAATATCTGGTTATTCCTTACTGGCAATTTACATGTCAGATTCCTTTGCTGCGCCACTTGAGGTAACTCTTCGTGGCACTCTTTTAGCAGGCCTGCCTGGTCTTTCATTTGTCTTTCTGCCAATCCTCCATGATAAGAGGAGTTTGGCCAGTTGGGACCTAAAGGACCCAAGCAGGACCCAAGCAAGACCAAGAAAATGTTGGTAAATGTGATTTTTACTCATTCCCTTCCTTAACTCTTACAAAATGTTAACACACTTTAATGAAAGCCACAATCACAGTTTGTACACTTTTACAGTTCTTTTTCTTTGTAAGTAAATATGAAGCCCAACAAGTATTTACTGTTGACAGTCACATGAAATTCTAAAGTGCATTTACTTTAGATTTAGACAGTGTTTGTTTATTTCTACTATTTTCTCCAGGTTAGACAATAAAAAATAAAGTTGACCTTTGCATTCTAATAGATTATTATAGCTTTTTGTCATGGGTCATGGCCAATAGGAAGGAATCCAGCGTAGTTAATCAACTTTTTCCCAGAGAATACATTTCTCCAGACCTCACCTTCGCCAGTCATGTGACCAAGAACCTAAGCACCTAACCATTATTTCTGCTAAAGAATTAACCAGTCTGATCTCTTATCTTCACTTTCAACATAGATCTCATTTCTAGTTACATTGCTGACACAATAGGGCACCCAATACAGCATTTTCCTAAGGAAAGGTACATTTTTCAGTCCTTCTATTACTTAATTATCCATTCCAACAAGACTTTTAACCGAGATTTAGGTTAACTTAAAAAAAAAGTTTATGGACATTCTATATGGCGGCAATATTAAATGGACTGGGTGGTTTAGGGATGATATTCAGTTTTTTTCTTCTGGCTAACAGGTATCTACAGCTGCCTGCAGGCATTTTTTATTTTTTTATGCAGAGCTACACAATAACAAAGCACTTAAGAGCACCGTAGAATTTAGGTTACCAGGAACTCTGCAGAGAATTTGAGAGAGCATGCAGGCCCTTGTAGATGCTTTCTACCCAGTGGAGGAGCTTACTATCCATAAACTACACAACAGATTTTTAAATTGTCACAAATAACTAAAACATTTTTCATTGCTTGAACTTCACTGTCCTTTTTACAGCACTTTATTGTGATGTCTGGTTTATTAGTCAGCATTTCATACATTTTCTTTCAAATTCTTCACACCCTGTCATTGACATCCTTTCACAGTTCTAGTTCCATTTGCCATTTTGATGGCTTATTCCTTTTTCAATAATTCATTATCTGTCTTATGAAGTCAATTAGGTTATGTCCAGTGCTTAAAGTGTTATGTTGCCTTTTATGTTCCCTAAATGCTGCATTAATCCCTAATGAGACCATGAAGACGTCTTGTAGATTGAATGTATATAAACACTTTGCAAACAGCAGACATGAGGTCCTTATAAAAACGCATACATAATAAAGTGCAGCACTTTATTGCCTATGTACTGTTTTAAAAATGATGCCATTTAGTGCTGTACTTTAAAATGCATACTGAGGACACTTTATGGTGATCTCACACATGTATTCTCTTACATTCCAACAGATTAATGAAAATATGTTCATATACCGGACAGCACACCATAAATGTGTGTGTATATATATATATATATATATATATATATATAAACCCATGTAAAAAATCATGTAAATACTTTAACAACCAATTGACAAAAAAAACTTGGATAATACCCATGACTGTGTTGACAGTAACAGTCTCCAATTACCCTGTAAACTACATACCCAAATTGGCTTTCTGCATATTGGCTCACAGTAATCTTATACACACAGAGCATGGGGAACAGTTGACTACAGCACACACCCATAATCATAACCTCCTAGTACTCATCTGCAGCATAGTGGTACTCCTCTCTTTTCCCCTGCAGGCTTTGATCTCATTGAAGCACCAAGTTTACCTGCCAATCTGACCAGCCCAGAATTCAGTCAGTGAGATGAGTCTTTGCATTTTGTGGGGCTAAATTTGGGGCGGTTGCTGGGTTTACCATAGAGCTGTGTGTGGCTGCTTCTTCCACCATCCCTGCCTGTATTTCTGTAACATATCTTTATTGCATTTAAATGTGAACATATTAATGTATAGAAATGATGGCAAGGGGTTAGGAAACAACTTCTTAAATCGAATAATTAAACCAAAGTCATGATAATTGGACAGCTTGCAACAATGCCAAACCCTGCTTAGTGCTTACACAATCTGTCCATAATCCATAATGACAACATAACCTAAAAAATTTTTGCAACTTTCTCATTTTAGTTAGATTAGTTATAATCGTGACTAACATTAAAAAAATCAGCGCTGAGGGTAATCTGATGTGTTAAAGGCTAAGTCCACCTAAAAATGATATTTCAGCTATGTATGTCCAGCTATGACATTTCAGCTTATATGTGCAGTGGTAGGTTTAATCACTTGCCAAATTCTTATGTTTCCTGGGGATTCCATTGGTTAGATGCTCTCCCCAGATTTACAGTTTTTTCCACCTGCTGTAGCCTTTACAAAGTGTCCTGAAGGGTTCTAAACAATGTAGGAAAAGGACATAAGTAGAAGCTGGATTTGTGAGAAAGGAACAATGTCAGTGAAATCTTGTGGAAAATGGTTCTTACCATTTGAACCTCATAGAAATCTTAAAAACTGACAAGTGATTTATTAATCTAGTGGTAATTTCATAATATGAAATATCAGTTCTTGGTGGAACTGACCTTTAATAAATACATGAGGGTCTTTTCTTTACTTTATAGGGCTCCATCCTAAAAACTGTCCATCTGCCACTCAGAGATAACTTTACCTTTACTGGTAGTGCCTTTTTTCTGCCTTTTTCTGATTCAGGGAGACTGTAGTAGTCCAACACCAACCCCTAAATCTTATCTTTGTTCTTCTTTCCAATTGGGAAATCAGAAAGGTTGGGTGATAACTGCATTTCGCTGAAGTCCTGCTGTGGCATCACTGGTGCTCTTGGAACCCTAAAGCTGAGCTAAGACCCTGCAATCCAAAATACAAAACATCTCTATTTTGAAAGAGAAATAATCTAATTAATTGGTATTTTGTTCATGCAAATAAAAAAGAGAATTATATCAAAATAAGAATAAATGAAAGCATGGTGGAAGAATTTGCTCTTTAACATCTTTAAAATGTTATAAAATTATGGTGTTGTTACATGTATTTATGCTGAAAATTATTTATATCTTTGAGTTACATTGCAGTGACCTTACTAGATGATCTGATAATTTTATGGACACATACTAAAGACATATATCAGCTGTATTGGAATCTGTTGAAGGAAGTAAAATTAAACGAAAATGTTACAGTACACAATTACATTTATTTAGTAACCCAGCTGTAGAGTCACATGCAAGATCTTTTTTAACTAAAGAGCTCCCTCTCTATATCAACTGCTAGATTACATCACTATTGCTTATATTCTTCTAATACAAGTTATTAGACTATATTAACTCCATATCCATATCACCTCTTATAACATCACCCTTGCTATGGAGCAGCTGTATCTTGGAATGGTGGTATACAGAGGGAACTGCTTTGCCAAACGCTTAGTATGTGTACTTAATCAATCTGTTTATCTAGTAATTCTATACTATAGTTATGTAC
Organism: Aquarana catesbeiana; assembly: GCF_042186555.1. Taxonomy (NCBI): domain Eukaryota; kingdom Metazoa; phylum Chordata; class Amphibia; order Anura; family Ranidae; genus Aquarana; species Aquarana catesbeiana. Next base: position 179,699,435 of record NC_133324.1, on the reverse strand, counting down.
TGAACACAGTAAAACTTTCTAATATTTTAGCTCATCCGTAATGCATACTGAAACATGTATAATCACAATGTTGATTGTCACATTGCTATATCCTAAGTACAGCAACATTTATATATTTTTGGGCCTACCAATAAACCAGTAATTTACAGAATAAATATACATTTTATTCTCTACATGCTATATGGATTAAAAATGTTAAAAATGGTATACTATTTTGGATATTAAAAGGTTTGTTGGTTTTTAGGAATATAAATCTTGGCACATCGGTTTGCCTGGGTTCACTTGCCTGCACCACACATTTGTTGGCAAATGTTTAACCTGATTAGTTCCAAAAATTATTTGAAGCACAGTTGCAAAATTTGAGTAGAAAATGTGAGGCACATTTGAGGTACAGGCACTCTTCATATTATTAAACTTGTTTTTTTTTTTTTTTTGTTTGTTTTTTGCTTTTAAAAAAAGGTTCTGCATTTGGAGAATTATTTGAAAAAAAAAATGACTACCAGTATCACTACGAGCTCTGCCTACCAAACATTTAGGGCAGGAAGCCTGCAGTACCCTTTAGGCACCAGTCTACATGCCCTTCAGGACTGAATGCATTTGGACAAAATGAACTGTTTCCAAATTATTGGTACTCATGCTTTCCGGCCCCATTAGTGCCTAGGAGAATGTTGGGATAGGTATCTGTGGGGTTTATATGCAGTATAGTTGTGCATCTGTGGAAGGTTTACTAATTTGCTTCCCACTTTCTTATTCCTTTGTAAAGTAAGTGCTCTTAACTACTGCAAGCCCCTCTGTTATAATACAATTTACCACACAGTGTAGGTGTTTTTTTTCAATTCTCCTGCTAAATACCCTTTTCCACATCATCGATGTGCAGTCATGTGACCACCCACCGCTCTTCTTCCCCGATCTAAGGACTGCAGAGGGAGGGGCTAAGATCCCCCTCTGACAGCTGGGCGGTCACGTGACTGCACATCTTCAATGTGGAAAAACGTATTTAGCAGGAGTATTAAAACAAAAAACACATACACTGTGTGGTATATTGTGTTATAACAGAGGGACTTGCAGTAGTTGTGAGCACTAACTTTGCTGCCACTCGGAATAGCTGCAGGAGGGGAGGAGCAGGTTTGGAGATCGACTCACACACAGGAGCTGACAGGCAGGGAGGGAAGGGGGAGAGGGGAGAGACTGCAGGCTGGTGGAGACATGTAAACTGACCATGGTATCATGGCTCAGCAGCCATGATTACCGCAGTCAGCATACCTAGGGGGACACAGGAACAGCCAGGATCAACCAGGTTTTTTACAGCATAGGAAAGGACAAATGACACAGCACAAGTAATATGCGGTTTAACCCCTTCACGCTGACCGTACACAAATATGCGTTCATGGCTTGCAGGGGTTATACTGTGGTGATGCCTGCAGCTGCCATTTTTTAGAGCCAGCGGTTGGCTTTTAGACTCTGATCAAGTCTCCGATGTAAAATCACAACGTCACTTCCGGTTTATCCAGCTGCCAATGGCACAGATTTTAAAAAAATGCCAATTTTGGCGATCTGAATACTTTTAAGTGCAAAGGAGGGATTTGAGATCTTTTAGACCCCTGATCCCACCATAAAGAGTACCTGCACCACCTATTACTGTCACCAGGGTTGTTTAAACTCCTTGTCACAGCAATAAAAGTGATCAGATTTTTTTTTTAAATGGGCAATTTAAAAAAAAAAATAAGTAAATAAGAAATAATAAATACATTTTTTTAAAGCACCCCTGTTCCCACAAGCTAGTGCAGCAAAGAAAACGCATATGTAAGTCGCGCCCGCAAATGTAAATGGTGTTCAAATCACACATGTGAGGTATCACCGCGATCGCCAGAGTGAGAGCAATAATTCTAGCAAAAGATCCCCTCTGTAACTCTAACCTGGTAACCGTAATTTTTTTAAAGCATCGCCTATGGAAATTTTTAAGTATTTTTTTGTATTTTTAGTCTGTCGCCATTCCATAAGTGTGCACAATTTCAAAGCATAACATGTTAGGTATCTATTTATCTATTTATCTATCTATACAAAAAAATTGGGCTAATTGTACTGTTTTTTTTTTCTTTTTAATTCCTGAAAGTGTCTTTTTTTCCCCAAAAATTGCATTTGAAAGACTGCTGGGCAAATACCGTGTGACATAAAAAATTTGCAATGATTGGCATTTTATTCTCCAGGGTCTCTGCTAATATATATATATATATATATATATATATATATATAATGTTTGGGGGTTTTTATTAGCAAAAAATATGGATTTTAACTTGTAAGCAACAAATGTCAGAAATAGGCTTAGGCATGAAAGGGCTAACATGCTTTAACCACTTATATACATATACATATACTGTGGCAGGGCGGCCCGGCTGTGTGAAACAACGTACCTATACATCATTTCATGTGTGAGATACTGTGGGAGCATGCCCGCTGCACGCCGGGGGAGCTTGCACGGGTCCCGCAGACTCGATATCCACCAGCAACCCACGATTGCTCCACAGAGAGGCATAATGGGGATCTGCCTATGCAAACAAGGAGGATCCCCATTCTGAAATGGTACAACACTGAGATCAGCTGTTCAAAGTAATCAGTGCATTTTTTTAGCACTGATCACTGTATTGGTGTCACTGATCCCCAAAAAGTGTCACTTAGGGTAAGATTTGTCTGCCACAATGTCGCAGTCCCACTAAAAATCGCAGATTGCCACCATTACCAGTAAACGCAATAAAAAAATTCAAAGTCCCTAAATCGATCCCCTATTTTGTAGACTCTATAACGTTTGTGCAAACCAATCAATATACGCTTGGGATTTTTTTTTACAAAAAATATGTAGAAGAATATATATTGGCCTAAACTGATGAATACATTTTTTTTACATTTTTTTGGATATGTATTATAGCAGAAAGTAAAATAAAATTATTTTTTTTTCAAAACTGGCACTCATTTATTGTTTATAGCGCAAAAAATAAAAACTGCAGAGGTGATCAAATACCACCAAGAGAAAGCTCTATTTGTGGGAAAAAAGGACATCAATTTTGTTTGGGTACAACGTTACACGACCGCGCAATTGTGAATAAAAGCGACACAGTGTCGTATTGCAAAAAATGGCTTGGTCATTAAGGCGGTAAATCCTTCTGGGGCTGAAATGGTTAAAGGAACAGGATTTTTAGTTTTTAGGGTTACAACCTCTTTACCCATTCACCACTTAATGTTTATATGTGAGATGTTAAAAATTAAAGCACACATATTAAACATTTTTGAAAGTTTTCAATTTCTTTAACGTGTCAAGCATTGTCTATGTATGGACTGTGGTGGATCTGTTTGGTCATTTGAACAAGATACCAAATAGGAAAGTGCACTCGTTTACACTTTTCAGCCACCAAAATGTGAGGCAAGAGTGGTTTTAAATGTGTTGGAAACTGTAGGGTGATGTCTCCCTGGGATCACCTCTGATATCACTGCCACTAATACTGCATTTGGTATACAGTAATTCCACACACTGGTGCATGATTGAGGGGTCTAAAGTTCCCTATTAGTGTTTCATCTGAGGTGGAAGTTATTTACCTGCATAGAGGGGCAGGTAGGTTGCACATAAACACCCCATTTAATTCATACTCTTAGGCCTTGGGGTTACCAAAGATTCAGAGGTATATTAGAAATAAAACTGACATTTTGAGAGTTGTTCTCTTTTTGGCAACCCCATTAAAGCTTCCCTCTTTGTTAAATGGTAAGCCGGCTGGATTCAGCAAGGCACAAGCCACATACTCGCTAGCTCCTTAACATGGGATATTTATTCACATGCCTGCCAAAAATAAAATAGAAATAAGCCTCCAAATGCTGAACCCAAAAATGTGCTGCAAATGTTAGACATATGCACTGAAAAAAATGTGTTTGTTTTCGTTTTCGTTTCATTCTTTTTTGCTTTTTTCGGAAATTCGGAAATCGAAAATTCGGAATTTGGAAATTCGGAAATCCGAAAATTCTGATTTTAAAATTTCCAAATTTCGGAATTTTTGAATTTCCGAATTTCAAATTTTCCGGATTTAAAAACTTTCAAATTTGCAAGTTTCGAATTTCTGAATTTTCATACTTTTGAATTTCCGAATTTTAGAATTTCCAAATTTTGATTTTTCGAATTACAAATTTCGAATTTTCGAATTTTGAATTTCTGAATTTCAGAATTTTCAAATTTCCAAATTTTGAATTTTCAAATTCCAAATTTTCAAATTTCCGAATTTTGAATTTTCAAATTCCAAACGTTTGAATTTTTGAATTTGGATTTTTCTGAATTCGAAAATTCAGAAATTCTAAAATTTGAAAATCTGAAAATTTGGAAATTCAAAAAAAAAAGAAAGAAAATCTGTAAAATTGAAAATAATAACTAACGAATAATAAATAACTAAATTTGGCTGTTAGTGAACGTAACAAATACAAATTTATCTAAAGTTACAAATTATCTGTAATAACGAATACTGCATCTAAACAAATGGAATGGAACAAATTAATAATAAATAATAATAATATAAAGGTTTTATTATTACTATTGTTTTTTATTATTATTAGATTGTTACGTTCCATTTGTTTAGATACGGCTTTAGTTATTTCAGATAATTCTTAACTTTGGATAAATTTGTACGTTCACTAACAGCCAAATATGAAAGGAAATTCCAATACCTATAATTTAATATTTATTATTAGTTAGTTATTATTTCAGATTTTCGGGTTTTTGAATTTTCAGATTTTCATTCTTTTAAATTGTCAGATTTTCATTCTTATTTTTGGATTTCCAAATTTCCAAATTTTTGAATTGTCAAATTTATGAAATTTGGAATTTTCAAATTTCCTAATTTTGTATTTTAGAATTTTCGAATTTCCAAAATTTTGAATTTTCGAATTCCGAATTTTAGAATTCTGAATTTCCGAAATTCCAATTTTCCAAAATTTCAAATTTTCGGAAATTTGAAAATTCAGAAATTCGAAATTCGGAAATTGGGAAATTCGAAATTTCAGGAAATTTGAAAATATGAATTGAAAAAACGAATTTGGAACTAAACGAATTGCACATGTCTAGCAAAAGTCTTTATAAATAAATGGCAATTTACACAATATGTTATTGCAATCAACTCTGGATACACTCTATGGCTAAAGGTATGTAGAGATCCCTCCAAATTTTGAGCTTAGAGTGAAACTTACTGTTAAAGCTAATGCATACAAATTAACTTTTCTGTTCCACCATGCATGTCTATAAATACGGTGGGCTCCATTCAAAAAGCAGTATGTTCTACTTTAAAATATGCAGTAAAATATTTTGCACAGCATTTTTCAAAAAGTTTTTTGACATTCACAAAAAAAGCTACTTAAATACTGCATGACTTATTTTATAAAGTCTTGCGGTATTTTAGCAGTGAAAGCATGCCATAATTTATCACCTGGCACTATCTGCACTAATAAATAGATGTTGTTAAGGAGTGGGTAGCTGCCTGCATGCTTAACAAGCAGTATACCTCATGGTTGTTAAGGAGCGGGCAGCCGCCACGTCCCTAACAACCAATGAGTTATCAGCTGTTAGTGGGGTTCGCCGCTGACAGCTGAATGTAAAAAATAGAATTGCCGGCAATAAAAAAAATTTGAAAAAAAATGGTGTGGCCCCCCGAAGGGCCTGGTATGGATTTTGAAGGGAGCCCCCATGACAAAATAAAAAAAATGGCATGGGGTCCCCCCAAAATCCATACCAGACCCTTATCCTAGCATGCAGCCCGGCAGGTCAGGAAAGTGAAGGGATGAGTGAACACCCCCGAACCATACCCAGCCACATGCCCTCAACATGGGGGGGTGATTTGGGGGGCAAGAGGGCTACCCCCAAAGCACCCTGCACCCATGTTTATGGGGACAAGGGCCTCTTCCCCACAATTCCTTTAACAAGGGGGTCCCCAGATCCAGGCCCCCCTTCTATGTGAATGAGTAGGGCTACATACCCCTACTCATTTACCAACAAAAAAGTGTAGTCTAAAAAAACACATTAGACAAGTACTTTATTTAAAAAAGAAAAAGAAAAAATGTCCCCCGGTATAGATCCATCATCAATCATGATGCCTGCCACCACCAACGGCTTTTTGTGTGGTATTTATGAAGCATTATGCAAATATAAACAAAGGCTAATGCATCAAAGGTCCGACGGTCTTTCTGACGAACTTTCGATTAACTTTTGGCGGACTTCTGACGGACTTTCGAACAAACAGACTTGCCTACACATGATCACACCAAAGTCTGACGGATTCGTACGTGATGATGTATGACCAGACTAAAATAAGGAAGTTGATAGCCAGTAGCCAATAGCTGCCCTAGCACCGGTTTTCGTCCCGTCGGACCAGTCCGGTCGAAAAGTCCGCCCGTGTGTACATGGCATAACACAGTGCTAGAGAGAAAGGGGAAGGAAATTGAATATAGCTGCCAGCACTCAAAAGCCGAGATACAGACTCCACAATCAGTAATATATACAAATAGTGCAGCACTAGAAAATTAAATAAACTGGCATATGATCTTAGCAAAGTCCTTAAAGAAGAAATTCAATCACATTATTCGGGTATAAATCCAAATAATACATGCAGAGAATGAGTAAAAAGAATCCCATATCAAAAGCCCATGAAATAAGTGGTGAACATAGAATCCTCATCCGTGCTCTGTGTAACAAGGCACACATCAAGTGAAGAGAAGGTGATGATCCTGAAACCATAGAGAATCCTGCTCCACACCCAGTGTAAGTTAATACCAACTGCTTACCAGCTGTATATGACCACTAGATTATAGGTGGTCCAGCTGGGCATAGGGAAATGCTCTCTTCAATCCCACCGGTGCCACAAAAAAATTAGTGTGAATGACTCACTCAATGCACAAGTTGCTTTTCAGCTTTCAGCTTTTTCCCTAATTATGACCCATGTTTCACCAGTGGGTCATAATCAGATGTTCCCCTCTGTGGATAATGTTAGGTCTCTGCAACAATCTGTCTCCCTCTATCCCTGTATCTCCAATATTCTCCTGTCAGCTCTCAGTCATGGGAACAGATAACATATGGCGATTCCAAATGATAAACAAAGCAATAGATCTAGTGCTCTCTGCATACATTTTAATCCGAAAACCAAGAAAAAAGTGGCACACTCACATAAATGAGCACTTAAGCAGTACTACCTGGTACAGACATATCTGTAAAACACTTCTGAGATAGCACGGGATGATATTCAATCAAAAATCTAAAATTTAATTGATCAATTTAATACACAACTACAGCTGATGACCAGGCAACCAACCCTGCCCTATAGAGGTAGATTGGTTGCCTGGTCATCAGCTGTAGTTGTGTATTAATTGATCAATTTAATTGTTGATTTTTGATTGAATATCATCATGCTGCTATCTCGGAATTGTTTTACTGATATGTCTGTACAAGGTAGAACTGCTTAAGTGCTGATTTATGTGAGTGTACCACTTTTTTCTTGGTTTTGGGATTAAAATTCATGCAGAGAGCACTAGATCTTTTGTTTTGTTTTTCATTTAGAACCACCATATGCTATCTGTTCCTGTCACTGAGACCTGACAGGAGAATATTGAAGATACAGGGATACAGGGAGACAGATTGTTGTAGAGACCTAACATTATCCCCAGCGGGGAACAGCTGATTATGACCCACTGGTGAAACATGGCTCATAATTAGGGATGAGCTGAACACCCCACGGTTTGGTTCGCACCAGAACATACCGAACAGGCAAAAAATTTGGCAAAACACACAAACACCGTTAAAGTGTATGGTACACGAGCATGAATTATCAAAAGTGCTCATTTTAAAGGCTTATATGCAAGTTATTGTCATAAAAAGTGTTTAAAATGGCCGTTTTTTCGGGAGCAGTAATTTTTTTAATGCTTAAAGTGAAACAATAGTCTATATTATGCCTGTAAAGTGGTGCATTTTTCCTGTGTTTAAAACAGTACCACAGCAAAATGACATTTCTATAGGAAAAATTGTCATTTAAAACTGATCGCGTCTGTAATGAATTGCTGGGTCTCGGCAATATAGATGAATCTCATTGAAAAAAAAAGCATGGGATCCCCCCCAGTCCATTACCAGGCCCTTTGGGTCTGGTATGAATATTAAGGGGAACCCCGAACCAATATTAAAATAAATTGCATGGGGATCCCCCTAAAATCCCTACCAGGCCCTTCGGGTCTGATATGGAAATTAAAGGGAACCTTGCACCAAATTTTTAAAAAATGGCGTAGGGGTCCCCCCCAAAATCCATACCAGACCCTTCAGGTCTGGTATGGATTTTAAGGGGAACCCTGCACCAGAATTAAAAAAAAGGCATAGGTTTCCCCCCAAAATCCATACCAGACCCTTATCTGAGCACGCAACCTGGCAGGCCACATGTAAAGAGGGGGGACAAGATAGCGCCCCCCCTCCTGAACCATACCAGGCCACATGCCCTCAACATGGGGAGGATACTTTGGGGTAGCCCCCCAAAGCACCTCGTCCCCATGTTGATGGGGACAAGGGCCTCATCCACACAACCCTTGCCCGGTGGTTGTGGGGGTCTGCGGGTGGAGGGCTTATCAGAATCTGAAAAGGTGAGGGGCTGGCAACCCTCCCTGTGTGAAATAGTAACGGGTACAAATCTACCCCTACCATTTCACAAAAAAGTGTCAAAATGTTAAAAATGACAAGACAGCTTGGGAAGAAATCTTTTCATCTTCTTATCTCACTCCACTGATGGACCGAAAAAGAAAAAAAAATCCGCCACTGATTCTCCTCTATGGGAGGCTCCTGCCGTGTGACGCTTCTTCGGTGACCCCCCCACTGATGCCATGGGGAAGCCATGGGAAAGTCCCCGTGGTGTCAGAGGGGGCGGGGTCACCTGGGTACATAGAGGTACGGTGGCGGATTTTTTTTTTCTTTTTCAGTCCATCGGCGGAGCGATATAATAAGATTAATGGACATCGCGGGACTGTTAGGTACCTGGTAGTTGACTCCGACTGGTAGAAGAAGACCTCTCCTAAGCGCTGGTTCAGGAGCCACTGGAGTGGGAACAGTGGTCTCTTGAGCACAGTGGGTAGAAGTGCCTGGTGCAGGTCCTTGCAGTGGCTGACACAGGAGCTGGGAAGACGTCCCTCCGGAATGGCTGGGCTGCAGATGCAGGCAGGTAGAAGCTGGTTAGCAAGCAGGCAGGTAGAAGATATGGCCGCAGCAGAACCTGGAGCTGGAAGAGCAGACTGGAACAGCATCACAGGACACAGGCAAAGCAGAGTCAGACAGGGCAGGAGATCAGGCAGGTATATGGCAGGAGGGATGATCACAGAATGGTCAGGCAGGCAGGCAGAGGTTCGGCAACGGGTCACAAGATATAAGCAGAGTCAGGCAAGCCGGGTCGGGTTGGAGACAGAAGAATGGAAAAGCTCCTCGTGCGCACGCGCGCACGCATGTTCGCCCGACGGGCATCGGCACGTCCCTGACATTGCCCCCTCCCAACGAGTAGCCTCCGGATGCCCAGACAATGCTTCTTTTCAGGATGAACAGAGAAATAGGCATGGATCAAACGTTTAGCGTGAATATTGCTGTCAGGTTCCCATGAATTATTCTCTGGACCATACCCTTTCCATTTAATCAAAAACTGTACTTGCCCCAGTCTCTTTCTGCAATCGAGAATGGCCTCCACCTCATATTCCTCATCTCCGTCCACCAAGACAGGTTCAGGGACCCTGGTGCCCCTATCAGGAAAGGGATCGGTCACAGCAGGCTTCAATAGCGACACATGGAATACAGGGTGGATTTTAAGTGAGTCAGGTAAACACAGTTCATAGGATACTTCATTAATCTTCCTTTTCACCGGGAAGGGCCCGATAAACTTAGGAGCAAACTTTTTAGAAGGACAAGTCAGTTTAATGTTATTGGTAGACAGCCATACCTTATCACCAAGCTGAAGGTTTAGATCTCCTCTTCTCCTTTGATCGAAGATCCTTTTACTGTCTGCTTGTGCCTTGGATACCGCTTCCTGTAACATCTGATTATTGTGACTGAGAAACTGTAGTGTGTCCTGGACCGCTGGAACTGGGGATTCTGGAAGAAAATCAGGTAAAAAAGATACATGAAAACCATAATTAGCAAAGAAAGGAGACTGACCAGTGGCAGAGTGGCTGGCATTATTATAAGCAAATTCCGCTAGGGGCAGCAGGGACACCCAGTCATCTTGTACAAAAGATGTGAAACACCTAATGTATTGCTCCAACGTCTGATTTGTCCTTTCTGTTTGCGCATTAGTTTGGGGATGGTATGCTGAGGACAGAGCTAGTTCAATCTTCAAGATCTCACACAGGGCCTTCCAGAAACGTGAAGTAAACTGCACCCCCCTATCAGATACTATATTTGCAGGAATTCTGTTCAGCCTGACGATCTCCTTGATGAAGACACGGGCCGTCTCTACAGCAGAGGGTGTTCCCTTTAAGGGCACAAAATGGGCCATCTTAGATAGGCTAATACAAGTAAAAGGCGCAAAGCACAGTTACCTTGAATGTAAAACCGATTAGTCCAGAAACTGAAAACTGTAAAAATGCATGTGTAAGTTCATGCGTATATACTGGGAGTATATACAAAAGGTAGGTCAGGGCGGCCACCAAAGGAACCAAAAGCAGGGTCCAGCAAGCTAAAACAACAACAAGGAGAGGGGCGCCTCTGAGTATAAATCATAAATACATTTTATTAAAACAACAATATCCACTCACATGGAAGTTGGAGAAGTTGCATTAGGGTCGGTTGGCTGGGCTGGAGAGATGCGGTGGAACTACAGGTCACAGCGGTTCCTGCAGGGCATGCCAGGTCCAAAGAGGATTAGTTCTTGCAGCCGGGTTCAGTCTCTTGCAGCGAACAGTCCAACACAAATCCTGCTGGGTTGGGAGCCAGGTTATGTCCCAGATGCACAGATAGGGGTTCCAGGGAAGGAAGGGAGAGATGTGTAGGACGCCAGAGCATCCATTCAGCCGTGCTGCTGCTCACTGATAGAATGGTGTGAAGCCTCTAGGAAGGGAAAAGGCCGGCCGAGCCGAGGATCTCAAACGAGGCTTGGAGAGCAAGTACAGCGTGGCGCCCGGTGATGACGTCACACGCATGCGACGCGTTTCAGAATAGGCTTGCCATTGGTGGACGAATGGCCGCATTCCTTTGTCAAGCATAGGGAGAGGAGGACACAGTGGGCTTATATAAGCTGAAAAGAGGGGGGGCGGGGCCGGAAAGTCCGTGATTTGCATAAAAAATAGGTAATGGGCGGCATTAGATGGCAGGGGGGATAAAAACAAAAACAAAAGGACCTTACAATGACATAGTGCAGAAAAAATAAAAAAGAGAATATATGTATATAATTTTACAACAGGGCTCCAATTAAGACAAAACATTGTGAATAAAACCAGGTAAGGTAAGATAAATTCAGGAACAAGCATTTAAAACATCATGAGGAAATAAATCATAAGGTACAGTGCAATAAAATAGATCAAATAAATATAAATAAATATACAGTAAATACAATAGACTGCCATAAGATGTTATGTATAGAGAGTGGGAGATGACTGTCAAGGATAGGGGATTAATAGTTGTAGTCTGCACCGTCTGGCGTGTAATATGGAATAAAACAATGTAAATTTAATTAATAAATTATAAATTGATCCTGGGACTATGATTACAGAGAATATGGAAATAAACACTGATGGATTTTAGTATTTCAGGGTAAGTGGGGGGAGGGGGGGAGGGGAGATATGTACATATATAAATGTGTGAGGGGGAGATGCACATGCACATATACATATATATAAAAAAAAAAAAAAAAAAAAAAAAGGGGGGTAAAAAAAGGGGGGTAAAAAAAGGGAAAAAAAATTAAACTGAGACAAAATTTCATGGTAGCTGTAAAGTGGTAAGAGGAAAGGTTGTTATAGGACTGTGGATATCTCTATTCCTTCATTGAGGCCGCCAGGGGAGAGTACATCTAAGCAGTATATCCAGAAAGTCTCTCTGGCGCAAAGCTTTTTGAACCGTTCAGCTTCTGACATGTGTTTAGGGATTTGTTCAATAACCCAAACAGACAGACCGGTGGTAGATTTGTTGTGACACTCGGCAAAGTGCCGAGGGACACTGTGTTTGTCCTTACCACCCTCAATGAGTCGTCGATGCTGGCCGAACCGCTGCCTGAGTGGGCAGATAGTTCGCCCAACATAGATTAACCCACAAGGGCACGTGAGGCCATACACTACAAAATTAGACGAGCAGTTATAGAATTGTTCCAATGTATAAATTCTGCCTTTAGATAGAAAAGATTTTTTGCCATGTTCCACAAACATACAAGTCTTGCAGCGGGCTTTCTTACACTGATACATGCCGACTAGTGGTATGAGGGTGGTGGGGTTGGAAATGGGCTTGTCGATGGGCAATTTACTTGGGGCAATCCTATTTTTGAGACTCGGAGCCTTTCGGTACCTGATTCTGGGTATAAGCGGAAGGGAGGTTTTCAGAAGTGGATCCTGTAGCAAAATGGACCAGTGTTTCTTTAGTATATTTTCCAATTTTTTTGTACTGAAAATTGAAGGTAGTGATAAACCTAGTGGAATGATCTGTTATCTCTTTATCTTTTTTGGCAGGTTTGCCTTTAGCGTAATAGTTGCATGCTTGATCAACTAGATCTTTAGGATAGTCCTTGTCAGCAAACTTCTTTTTAAGTTGTATACTCATGGTGTCATAGTCGCTGTCTAGGGTGCAGTTCTGTCGTAGGCGGCAGAACTGACCTTTAGGTATGTTTTGTGTCCATTTTGGATAGTGGCAACTCCTATAGTGCAAATAGTAGTTGCCAGCGGTAGGTTTGATGTGGTTTTTTGCGATAATCATGTTGTCTAAATGACCCAGATCTAAATCTAAAAAGGCCAGATTAGTAGGATCGACAACGTGAGTGAAAGACAAGCCGTATGGATTGGAATTGCAATGTTGGACAAAAAGGGAAACTAGGTCGACAGGGCCATCCCAAATGATGATTATGTCATCAATGTAGCGGCCAAAAAATACAATATTGGCACAGTGGGGGTTGTTTTGTGTAATGAAATTCTTTTCCCAATAACCCATCGCCAGGTTGGCGTAGGAGGGAGCGAAATTCGCTCCCATCGCAGTTCCCTTAGTTTGTAGGTAGAAGTCGCCATTGAAATCGAAATAGTTATGGGTGAGGCAAAAATTGGTTGCCTCCAAGATGAATGCAGCTTGTCTGGGGTTGATAAAGGGATCTTGTGCGAGAAAAAATTCTAGCGCAAGTAAACCAAAAGAGTGTGGGATTGAAGTGTAAAGTGATGTGACGTCCAGAGATAACCAGAGGTAAGATGGTTCCCACTTGTAAGATGCAAGTAGTTCCAACAAGTGTGAACCATCTCTGATATAGGACGGTAATTGTTTAACAATGGGCTGGAGATATAGGTCAATATATTGACTAAAACCGGTAGTAACACTCTCCATGGCAGCCACAATGGGCCTGCCAGGGGGAGAAGTGAGACTCTTGTGGATTTTAGGTAAGTGATAGAAATATGGGATCTGGTAAAAGTTTTTGGTGAAGAAAGAGGCTTCCGTTTTGTCGATCACTCCGCCATCAAGAGCTGATTTTACCAAAATGTTAACTTAAGCGGCAAATTCAATGGTGGGGTCCTTGGAAAGTTTTTTATATGTAGTCTCATCTGAGAGGAGTCTAAGGGCTTCGTTAATGTAATCTGCCTTGTTTTGCAGGATAATACCTCCCCCTTTGTCCGCTGATTTGATGATAATGTCAGCCGAGTGTGTTAGGGAATCCAGAGCCTGGATTTCAGAAGCTGAAAGGTTGTGTATATGAGAAGGTATCGTGGCGATGGGTTATTGGGAAAAGAATTTCATTACACAAAACAACCCCCACTGTGCCAATATTGTATTTTTTGGCCGCTACATTGATGACATAATCATAATTTGGGATGGCCCTGTCGACCTAGTTTCCCTTTTTGTCCAACATTGCAATTCCAATCCATACGGCTTGTCTTTCACTCACGTTGTCGATCCTACTAATCTGGCCTTTTTAGATTTAGATCTGGGTCATTTAGACAACATGATTATCGCAAAAAACCACATCAAACCTACCGCTGGCAACTACTATTTGCACTGTAGGAGTTGCCACTATCCAAAATGGACACAAAACATACCTAAAGGTCAGTTCTGCCGCCTACGACAGAACTGCACCCTAGACAGCGACTATGACACCATGAGTATACAACTTAAAAAGAAGTTTGCCGACAAGGACTATCCTAAAGATCTAGTTGATCAAGCATGCAACTATTACGCTAAAGGCAAACCTGCCAAAAAAGATAAAGAGATAACAGATCATTCCACTAGGTTTATCACTACCTTCAATTTTCAGTACAAAAAAATGGAAAATATACTAAAGAAACACTGGTCCATTTTGCTACAGGATCCACTTCTGAAAACCTCCCTTCCGCTTATACCCAGAATCACGTACCGAAAGGCTCCGAGTCTCAAAAATAGGATTGCCCCAAGTAAATTGCCCATCGACAAGCCCATTTCCAACCCCACCACCCTCATACCACTAGTCGGCATGTATCAGTGTAAGAAAGCCCGCTGCAAGACTTGTATGTTTGTGGAACATGGCAAAAAATCTTTTCTATCTAAAGGCAGAATTTATACATTGGAACAATTCTATAACTGCTCGTCTAATTTTGTAGTGTATGGCCTCACGTGCCCTTGTGGGTTAATCTATGTTGGGCGAACTATCTGCCCACTCAGGCAGCGGTTCGCCAGCACCGACGACTCATTGAGGGTGGTAAGGACAAACACAGTGTCCCTCGGCACTTTGCCGAGTGTCACAACAAATCTACCACCGGTCTGTCTGTTTGGGTTATTGAACAAATCCCTAAACACATGTCAGAAGCTGAACGGTTCAAAAAGCTTTGCGCCAGAGAGACTTTCTGGATATACTGCTTAGATGTACTCTCCCCTGGCGGCCTCAATGAAGGAATAGAGATATCCACAGTCCTATAACAACCTTTCCTCTTACCACTTTACAGCTACCATGAAATTTTGTCTCAGTTTAATTTTTTTTTCCCTTTTTTTACCCCCCTTTTTTTACCCCCCCCCTTTTTTTTTATTTTATATATATATGTATATGTGCATGTGCATCTCCCCCTCACACATTTATATATGTACATATCTCCCCTCCCCCCCTCCCCCCACTTACCCTGAAATACTAAAATCCATCAGTGTTTATTTCCATATTCTCTGTAATCATAGTCCCAGGATCAATTTATAATTTATTAATTAAATTTACATTGTTTTATTCCATATTGCACGCCAGACGGTGCAGACTACAACTATTAATCCCCTATCCTTGACAGTCATCTCCCACTCTCTATACATAACATCTTATGGCAGTCTATTGTATTTACTGTATATTTATTTATATTTATTTGATCTATTTTATTGCACTGTACCTTATGATTTATTTCCTCATGATGTTTTAAATGCTTGTTCCTGAATTTATCTTACCTTACCTGGTTTTATTCACAATGTTTTGTCTTAATTGGAGCCCTGTTGTAAAATTATATACATATATTCTCTTTTTTATTTTTTCTGCACTATGTCATTGTAAGGTCCTTTTGTTTTTGTTTTTATCCCCCCTGCCATCTAATGCCACCCATTACCTATTTTTTATGCAAATCACGGACTTTCCGGCTCCGCCCCCCCCTCTTTTCAGCTTATATAAGCCCACTGTGTCCTCCTCTCCCTATGCTTGACAAAGGAATGCGGCCATTCGTCCACCAATAGCAAGCCTATTCTGAAACGCGTCGCATGCGTGTGACGTCATCACCGGGCGCCACGCTGTACTTGCTCTCCAAGCCTCGTTTGAGATCTTCGGCTCGGCCGGCCTTTTCCCTTCCTAGAGGCTTCACACCATTCTATCAGTGAGCAGCAGCACGGCTGAACGGATGCTCTGGCGTCCTACACATCTCTCCCTTCCTTCCCTGGAACCCCTATCTGTGCATCTGGGACATAACCTGGCTCCCAACCCAGCAGGATTTGTGTTGGACTGTTCGCTGCAAGAGACTGAACCCGGCTGCAAGAACTAATCCTCTTTGGACCTGGCATGCCCTGCAGGAACCGCTGTGACCTGTAGTTCCACCGCATCTCTCCAGCCCAGCCAACCGACCCTAATGCAACTTCTCCAACTTCCATGTGAGTGGATATTGTTGTTTTAATAAAATGTATTTATGATTTATACTCAGAGGCGCCCCTCTCCTTGTTGTCATCTTAGATAGGCGATCGACGACCACAAAGATCGCCGAACATCCTTCCGAGCATGGTAGCTCAATTATAAAGTCCATTGCTATCATCCTCCAGGGCCTATCTGGTATGGGCAATGGCCTCAACAGTCCCCAGGCTCGGTTCCTGGAGGTTTTGTTCTGGATGCAAACAGGACAAGAGCTGACGTACTTCCTGCAGAATTCTTTCAGATTAGGCCACCAGAACGTGCGTTGCACAAGTTCAAGGGTCTTACGAACCCCAAAATGTCCTGCAAGTGGATGGTCGTGAAGCAAGGTCAGCACCTTGACTTGGACGTTTTCTGGTACAAATATTTGACTTCCTCTCCACAATAATCCATCTCAAGGTGTTAAAGTGGTTCCCTGGAGACTTGAAGGTTCTGGCGATGCTTCTCTGATCAAAGACAGGAGATCCGTCTAAAGAAGTAAGAAATTATTTGCCGGCAGAATGGTGTCAGGTACAGAAAGGTCTGTAGGGCTATCGAACATGCGTGATAGAGCGTCTGGTTTTACGTTCTTAGTTCCTGGCCGGTAAGTGATGTGGAAACAGAAACGTGTAAAGAATAAGGCCCAGCGAGCTTGTCGAGGTTTCAGTCTCTTAGAAGATCTCAAGTATTCTAGATTTTTGTGATCGGTATATATTAGAACCGGGTGAACTGCGCCCTCTAACAGATACCTCCACTCCTCCAATGCTGTCTTGATAGCAAGTAGTTCCCGATCACCCACATCATAATTCCGCTCAGCTGGCGAGAGTTTCCTAGAGAGAGAATTCCACGGGATGCATCAGGTCCTTGTTGCCCTGCCGTTGAGACATGACTGCACCCATGGCCACTTCGGAAGCATCAACCTCCAGAATGAAGTGTAAAGATGGGTCAGGGTGGCTGAGGATCGGAGCTGAAGTGAAACACCTTTTCAATTCTTCAAAGGCCTCCTGAGCCTCCGGAGTCCAGTGAAAATGACAGTTCTGCTTGGTTAACTGCATGATGGGTGAAATGGTGGCAGAGAATCCCTTAATGAATTTCCTATAGAAATTTGAGAATCCAAGAAGCGCTGCACGCCCTTCTTGTCCAGGGCGGCTGGCCAATCTAGCATGGCGTACACCTTCTGAGGGTCCATCTTTATGCCAGCTGGGGATATCACTAACCCCAAAAACTGAATGTCTTTTTGTTCGAATTCGCACTTCTCCGCTTTAGCATACAGTCCGTGCAAATGAAGACGGCCCAAGACTTTGCAAACATGTTCCCGATGTTGATTAAGTGAACTGGAAAAAATTAAAATGTCATCCAGGTAGACGATTACAAAGATATCCAGGAAGTCTCTGAATACATCGTTGACCAGATGCTGGAATGTGGCAGGGGCATTGCATAGGCCGAAGGGCATGACTAAGTACTCGTAGTGCCCAAACTGGGTCCGGAAAGCCGTCTTCAATTCATCCCCAGCCCAGATACGGACCAGGTTGTAGGCTCCTCTTAAATCCAGCTTGGTGAAGATGCTGGCAGACCTCAACTTCTGGAACAATTCGGGTATCAGGGGCAACGGAAAGCGGTTCTTAACTGTGATTTTGTTTAACTCCCGATAGTCCACACATGGCCGAAGAGTCTGATCTTTCTTGGAGGCGAAAAATATTCCGGCACCAGCTGGGGAGATAGAAGGTCGAATAAAGCCCTTTTTGAGATTCTCTTCAATGTATTGCTTGAGTGCTTCTTGCTCTTTTTCAGATAACGGAAGGATGCACCCGAAAGGAATCTCGGCCCCAGGGAGTAGCTCAATTGGGCAATCATAAGGACGATGGGGTGGCAGGGAGTCTGCTCCCTTCTTACTGAATACATCCGCAAACTCCCGGTAGACCTCTGGTATGGTTTGAAGCAGGTCTTGGTCAACGTCCATGCAAAGTAAGGTGGTAGCAGACTTGGAGGGTTCAGGTAAACAATGTTTACTTTCAATAGGGTGACAAAAACTTGACTTCACCGGTAGTCCAATTAACGTGGGGGTTATGGGCCTGGAGCCAGGGCATGCCCAAAATGATTGGGAATAATGGAGAGGAGATAACGTCCAAAGTTAGGATTTCTTTATGCTGGGATAAACAGGTGGCAGACAGAGGAAGGGTTTCTTGAGAGACTTGTCCCGACCTTATGTGGGACCCATCAGCCAGAAAAACTGAGAGATTGTGAGTCTTGTCTTTCAGGGGAAGATCTTGTTGAGTAGCAAAGGCAGAGTCAATAAAGCAACTACATGCCCCAGAATCAATGATGGCGTTGACTTGAATCGTTCTTCCCTGGAGCTGTAACGAGAGAGGAAGAGCAAGTTCAGTTGCATTGTCGGTCAAAGCGGATAGACTGGACGGAGTATAAGAAAAACACTTACGGTCTTGACCGGGCAGTTGTTCACATAGTGGCCTGCTCCACCACAGTAGATGCAGAGGTTCAGCTGGCATCTGTGTGCCTGTTCTTCTGGGGCAGAGTAGTACGTAGTAGTCCTAGCTGCATTGGTTCAGGAGCATCAGATGTTGGGGTAGCTGGGCTTGTGCAGACGGGAGGTAGGTATCGGGAGGCAGGAGCCGGAACTCTTGCAGTCATCCACATTGGGCGTGTTTGCTGGGAGGAACATTCAGACCAGCGTTCACGAAGGCGTCGGTCGATCAGGATTGTTAGGGCAATAAGTTCCTCAAGGGTATTGGGTATTCCAACCCGAGCAAGCTCATCCTTTAGACTCTCAGATAACCCCATATGGAATTGATGGCGTAAAGCTGCATTGTTCCATTGAGTGTCCGCGCTCCAGCGTCGAAAGTCCGTGACATAGTCCTCGGCCGGTCTGCGGCCTTGCTGGAGCGTGAACAGAGCTGACTCGGCTGTGGCAGTCCGCTGAGGATCCTCATACAACTGGGCCATGGCTTCAAAGAAAGAAGGCAGGGACTGGATCTGTACAGAGTCAGTTTCAAGCAGGCGGTGGGCCCAGGTTTGAGGTTCTCCTTGTAGGAGGGATATAACAAATCCCACTTTGGTAGCCTCTAAGGAAAAAGTCCGTGGCTGTAAGGCAAAGTAGAGTTGGCATGCGCTGCGGAAGGCCCGGAACTTGGTTCGGTCACCAGAAAACCTTTCTGGGATGGGGACCCTTGGCTCGGGTGGAAGCATGACCACAGAGGGAGAAGAGGCAGCCTGTGCTGGGGCAGCTGCTGAGGCAGAAGCCACACCTCCAGGGCCACTGAGGTTCAGGACCCTCCAGTCTGGTGTAGCTTTCTTGCAAAGTCTTTACGGCCTGGGTGAGTGCCGCTAAGTGCGTACAGATCTCCTTAATGGGGGAGGTCTCTCCTGCAGGCTCAGTCATGACTGTTCGTACTGTTAGGTACCTGGTAGTTGACCCTGACTGGTAGAAGAAGACCTCTCCTAAGCGCTGGTTCAGGAGCCACTGGAGTGGGAACAGTGGTCTCTTGAGCACAGTGGGTAGAAGTGCCTGGTGCGGGTCCTTGCGGTGGCTGACACAGGAGCTGGGAAGACGTCCCTCCGGAATGGCTGGGCTGCGGATGCAGGCAGGTAGAAGCTGGTTAGCAAGCAGGCAGGTAGAAGATATGGCTGCAGCAGAACCTGGATCTGGAAGAGCAGACTGGAACAGCATCACAGGACACAAGCAAAGCAAAGTCAGACAGTCCGTTTGGCAGGAGATCAGGCAGGTATATGGCAGGAGGGATGATCACAGAATGGTCAGGCAGGCAGGCAGAGGTTCAACAACGGGTCACAAGATATAAGCAGAGTCAGGCAAGCCGGGTCGGGTTGGAGACAGAAGAATGGTCAGACGTAGCCGGGTCAATAGCAAACAACAACAACAGGCAGGATACAGGAACTCAGGTGCAGAGCTGCAGACGAACAGCACCTGATGGAAGTATCTGACAACCTTTTAAAGAGTCCTTGGCACCAAACAGCGCTAGCGCGCACGAGCGCATGCGTGGGCGCACACAGGAGCGTGCTGGCACCCCCGGTGGGGAATTCAGCTGAACTGCCCTGGAAAAGCCCCTCGTGCGCACGCGTGCACGCATGTTCACCTGACGGGCACCGGCACATCCCTGACAGGGACATTTTAATTTTTTTATTTTTTAATAAAGAACTTGTCCCCAAGCTGTGTCTTGTCATTTTTAACATTTTGACACTTTTTTGTGAAATGGTAGGGGTACATTTGCACCCCGTTACCATTTCACACAGGGGCTGCCGGGATCTGGGGGTCCTCTTGTTAAAGGGGGCTTCCAGATTCCGATAAGCCCCCCACCCGCAGACCCCCACAACCACCGGGCAAGGGTTGTGGGATGAGGCCCTTGTCCCCATCAACATGGGGACAAGGTGCTTTGGGGGGCTACCCCAAAGTACCCTCCCAATGTTGAGAGCATGTGGCCTGGTATGGTTCAGGAGGGGGGGCACTCTCTCATCCCCCCTCTTTTCCTGTGGCCTGCCAGGTTGCATTCCCAGATAAGGGTCTGGAATGAATTTTAGGGGGGACCCCCACACCATTTTTTAAATGATTTGGTGCAGGGTTCCCCTTAAAAACCATACCAGACCTGAAGGGTCTGGTATGGATTTGGGGGGACCCCTACGCCATTTAAAAAAAAAAATTGGAGCAGGGTTCCCCTTAATTTCCATATCAGACCTGAAGTGCCTGGTAGGGATTTTAGGGGGACCCCCACGCAATTTTTTGAAAATTTTGGTTTGGGGTTCCCCTTAATATTCATACCAGACCCAGAGGGCCTGGTAATGGACTGGGGGAACCCATGCTCTTTTTTTCAATGAGTTTTATCTATATTGCCGAGACCCGACAATTCATTACAGCCGCAATCAGTTTTAAATGACAATTTTTCCTTTAGAAATATCATTTTGCTGTGGTACTTTTCTAAACATGGGAAAAATGCGCCACTTTACAGGCATACTATAGACACCCCCCAGGCACGATATTTAAAGGAATATTTTATTTTTATTGTTTCACTTTAAGCATTAAAAAAAATCACTGCTCCTGAAAAAACAGCCATTTTTAAAACATTCTTTTGTATTGATACATGTCCCTTGGGGTAGGACCCAGGTCCCCAAACACTTTTTTTGACAATAACTTGCATATAAGCCCTTAAAATTAGCGCTTTTGATTTTTCATGTTAGTGTCCCATAGACTTTAACGGTGTTCTGGCAGCTTTCGAATTTGCCCCGAACACCGCATATTGTTCGGTGTTCACAGAACATCCGAACAACCAAAGTTCGGCCCGAACTTATGCTCACCCATCCCTAGTCATAATGTGAGGCAAAATTGTGGCTATTCCAATGGAGAATCATCTTCTTGAGATTTGTAATACTCTCCTGGGTTCTCGCCAGTAGAATGGTCATATCAACCCCTGCACTATGGAAGCTGGGGGGGAATTCTGCTGAAGAAGAAGTCAAAGAAGCTTAAGGTCAAAACTGAAAGCTGAAAAGCAACTTGTACATTGAGTGAGTCATTCGCACTCATTTTTCTGTTGGACTGGGGGGATTAAAGAGAGCATTTAAGGTTTTGGAAGACCTATTTCCCTATGCCCAATCGGACCACCTATAATCTAGTGGTCATATACAGCTTGTAAGCAGTTTGTTTTAACTTACACTGGGTGTGGATCAGGATTCTCTCTGGTTTCAGGATCATCGCCTTCTCTTCTTCACTTGATGTGCGCCTTGTTACACAGAGCACAGATGAGGATTCTATGTTCACCATTTATTTCATGGACTTTTGATATGGGATTTTTTTTAACTCGTTCTCAGCATGTCTTATTTGGATTTATACCTGAATAATGTGATTGAATTTCTTCTTTAAGGACTTTGATAAGATAATATGCCAGTTTATTTCATTTTCTAGCGCTGCACTATTTGTATATATCATTTATGGGGCATTTTCAGCATTTCTCAGGATAGCGAATTGACAGTTCCAGGATCGCATGTAATATTTAGGCAAAATGTATCCTGATACCTAAATATCTTGTGCGAGTTCATTCTGTGAATAGAGCCCACTGTTTAATGAAATTGATGTGGAGGAGTTTGAGTGATCTGCACAGAGCCCTGACCTCAATCCTGTTGTAATTTTGATCAAGGTTTTCTTGGTCCACTATAAGTACCTGACCATATACATACTCTTGTGGCTGAATGGGCAAAAAATGTCACAGTCTCTTTCCAAAATCTTATGGAAAGCCCACTTTGAAGAATGTAAACTATCACAAAAGTCGCAAAAGGGGGAGGGGTTGGTAACTCCACATTAATGCTCATGGTTTTGAAATGGAAAAACAAGCTCTTATGGGTATAATGGTCAGGCAGCCACAAACTTTTTGCCATGAAATTTTTTAGGGAAAGAGAGAAATTGGGACTTTAAATGAGGCCCGCCATATAAATTGTAATAGAAATGGGTGAACGCATGTATATACAATGAATTGGTTTATTAATCACAGTCTGGAATTCACTCATAACTGTTAAAAATACATTAAAACAAATAATTGGTAGTCACATGACTTACACTTGAATTATCTTGCTCATAGCACAGCTAATGAATTGACATAATAGACATGAACAACAATGGGATACACTAGAAATACATGCATGTACACAGGACGGCAGCCAAGAGAAGTCCAGATGGCCACAGCATAATCCATATGTACTATATGTGCACTATAGTGTGCATGTTGTGCTGAAAGGAATAAAAGGAATGAGTATAGAAATGGATAATAAAATGGGAAAACTAATTGAGGTGTGCCCAATTAGGGGATTAAATGCAAGATGATAGTAGGCATAAATACTAAACGTATGTGTAGACCCATAAATACAACCCACCCAAACTAAATATAAATATATAAAGTGGTAAACGGACCCTCTTATTGGATTACCTTGGTGTGTAGTGGACATGGATCAGCTTGTGTAAAGGTACCCTTCAAAGTGATAGGATCATGCAAAATGAGCCATTGTCCAGCTCAGACCAACAAATACCCCAGTCCGAGGCGGGGTCCCGCCAACATCATACTAAACGAGCTAATGCAGCACGAGGGAGGCTGATGACGTGCCCACCTCGCCTGCAGCGCGAGATGGAAAAAGGTGTCCCCAGCAGCGAGGCATCAATTGACGTCATGAGCGGGGCATCATTGTATGACGTTGATGCGCAAGAGGTCAATCCCCTCCACCACCAATGGGTGATGAGGAGGAAAGAACTATCATGCATCGCAACCCCGGAAGTGGACACAGTCCGACCCCCATCAACCCTGGGCTGGGCCAGCCTAGTGGAAATAAGAATCCAAATTAAAAAAGGACACTGGAGGCAAACTCAATGAGAATAATAGATGAAAAAAGGGGGGAGACTATGCAAAAAAATATATATAAATATGGGAGTAATTAAATATACTCTGTAATAAGGAAATATTAGGCATAACAGGTCACTGATGCCCCGTTTGTGATGTCAATTGACGCCTCGCTGCTGGGGACACTTTTTTCCATCTCACGCCACAGGCGAGGTGGGCACGGATCCGCTGAAGCTGGCGGGCATGCTGCACGTGGATGGTATCCACCCCATCAGCCTCCCTCATGCTGCATTGGCTCGTTTAGTATGACGTTGGCGGGACCCCGTCTTGGACTGGGGTATTTGTTGGCCTGAGCTGGCCGATGGCTCATTTTGCATGATCCTATCACTTTGAAGGGTACCTTTACACAAGCTGATCCATGTCCACTACTCACCAAGGTAATCCAGTAAGATGAATAATATTTATATTTAGTTTGGGCGGGTTGTATTTATAGGTCTACACATATGTTTAGTATTTATGCCTACTATCATCTTGCATTTAATCCCCTAGTTGGGCACACCTCAATGAGTTTTCCCATTTTATTATCCATTTCTATACACATTTCTTTTATTCCTTTCAGCACAACATGCACACTATAGTGCACACATAGTACATCTGGATTATGCTGTGGCCATCTGGCCTTCTCTTAGCTGCCGTCCTAGGTCCTTGGTGGGGTATTCCCGCCTCAGCCCCGGGGGAGACACCGTACCTGAGATCCCCACAAGTCCCCATGTAGAGGCTGGGCTTATCCTCAGGACAGAGTTGTAAGTTTTTGACCTGTCACCATTCTTGTTAAATTATTTCTTTCCCTTTAAGAAGGCACCATTATTAATAATTGATATCTCTTACAGTACACCATCATATCACACTCCTAAAGAGTGGCCGAAACGCCATGAAACGTGTTGAGTGCTATTTGATACCAAGTCTTATCTGACTCCATTGTGTGTGCATGCATGTATTTCTAGTGTATCCCATTGTTGTTCATGTCTATTATGTCAATTCATTAACTGTATTATGCTATGAGCAAGATAATTCAAGTGTAAGTCATGTGACTACCAATTACTTGTTTTAATGTATTTTTAACAGTTATGAGTGAATTCCAGACTGTGATTCATTGTATATACATGCGTGTATCCATTTCTATTATTATTGATATGGCTGGCCTCATTTAAAGTCCCAATTTCTCTCTTTCCCTAAATTTTTTTTAGTAGGGATGGAGGCCTGCCATTTGGCTGTACCATGTCACACCCCCTTTTTTCCTATTTTTGCCATGAAGTGTAAGAAAATATTTAAATGAACAAGAACTTAGAGTCTATATCTTCAGAAATTCTTTTTTTTTCTTATTTAAAAGAACCCATTAAGGCAACTATTTAAGGTTTACCATGACTTTTTTATTAAATACATACTGTAGCAGCAAAAAATGCATTTTGAATGGGGTTAATGATATACAGTTAAGTTTTTTACAGATTTGAATGCTAAAGTATGATTCAAAGAATCCTTTGTCAGATGGATACCTCTTAAGTCAGGGGGTCTCAAACTGGCACCCCTCCAGCTGTTGTGAAACTACAAGTCCCGTCATGCCTCTGCCTGTGGGAGTCATGCTTGTAATTGTTAGCCTTGCAATACCTCATGGGACTTGTAGTTTTGCAACAGTTGGAGGGCTGCCAGTGTGAGACCCCTGTCTTAAGTCAATACAGTGTCTGCTCCATTTTCTGACTATAACATAATCTAATGCTGAGAAATGACCTTCCAACATACTGTCTGCCTTTTAGCTGCTCAACACTGTAGAGTACAGGTCTTCTGCTCAGCATATATATTACTGTAGTAGGAGCTTCATTGAAGGATACATTCTATAAAGACAATGCTATTATGCATATGCATGAAAATACTAGTGTGAATTTTACATGTAAAAGTAGTCAAAAATACCTTTTAAGGAATGTCATAAACGCTTGAAATGATGACCTTAAAATCTTTCAAATAGAAAGAAACAATAACAGAAGGGAGAATGGGGAAACAGATAGTGAAAGAAAGTATATTATTTTATGTATAATATAACATAACAGTCATAAAGCAGATGGATGTTACAGCTAAATTATTGACTGTGTGTTTTGTGTTTGAACAGATGATACAATTCATGAATCAGCTGAGCCATCCCGTGGTGAAAATTCAGCACCTATACTGAGAATACCAAACTGGCTTTTGACAACCCTATTGTTTCTCCTGGCAATGCTTTTGACGTTATAGCACAGTATACTTCACAGACCAGCTGCAGAATATAACAGGGTCTTGGAACATCGAAGATCCACCTGATTGCTTCACCTGAGAAAGAACCTTTTTTCTGCTTTTCATTTAGTTCTTATTTTTTTCCCCATTATCAAGTGAACTTGAATTCCAGAAAAATAATTAAAATACAATATAGACAACATATTTGTTTCCAGGACGTTTTAAAAGGAACTTAAAATGACATGCCAAAATTTTATAGCAACACTAGTGAAACAAAGTTCTCTTATCATTCGGTTTTAGGAAATCACACACTTTTGTGCAGACAGTCAAGGAGACACTAACCAACAAAAAATGGATTTTGGATGAAATGAAAAAGAATGTGCAACGAGATTCAGCTTTGATGAACAGCACTATTAACAAATGTGGCTAAAACAGTGATAATTTTAATTTCCTGAGGGGTCCCAAGGAAATGTCTATCTAAGAAGATGATATTGACCTTCCTAAGCACTCTTACCTGCACTAAGGGATAAGCAGAGGGGCATGGGGGATTTTTATTAAATATTATTTTTTTTTTATATATATTTTAAGTCATCTAGAGTGCAGAATGCTGTTCTACTATTTAAAATATAGGCAGATAATACCATAAAATAGATCTCCAAGGTGCTATAATTTTATTTTGCCGTTTCACAGCTCACATGCATTTTGTACATAAGATGACCATGCTTAAAGTCTTGGAGGCAGTCATAGATAACTGCCCTAGATCACAGTCCTACAATATATGTGAAAACAAATAAGTCTGTTACTGAACTTAAGTTTTTATCATTTTTTTGTACTGAACTGACTTCATTGTACTGTTATAAAACAGTCTCAAGAAATTATTTATCAGAATGATATGCATGGTTTTTAATCAACTGCAAAGTAAAACAGTCTGACCCTGAAAGATAGTCAAGTGAGGTTTTAACCCCATTTGAACCCAGCTGTAGGGACAGAGTGACTGCAATACATTGTGTTGCTATCTACCCCAATAAGTATAAACAACAACATTGCATTTTGCTTGTTAAATGGTGAATTCAGATGGTTCCCAAAGATTTTAAGGACATGTTTTCAAACTGATATATGCATAACCAAGGAATATTTAAACTAATGGATGGATACATGTTTTTTTTTCTGCTTAAATAAGTAGTTACTGATAAATCTCTAACAATGGGACAAAACTTGGTTGAATAAATGGACAGCTACCTATTGTTTTGTTGGAACATTCAACTATGGACACTTGATAACTTTTCAGGGTGCCTTGAGTTTTATTTTTCTGTTTTATTATGTTTATTATTGATGTATAGCAAAGGACATGACTCAGACACTTCATATTCACCAAATGTACTTTACGTAATAAAGCCTTTAACAAACTGTGATTATGTTTAATATAAAAAAAAAGAAAAAAGTAATCAAGTACAATAATACTTTTAATATATTTGTATTTGTAAAAAAAAGGTTCAAACATACACAAATGGTCATAGATAGTCAAAAATTTTGTATAACTTTCACAACTATGTGTTTCCTCTAGATCAAAATGCAATGAGAGGTATAACTGGGGCCTTCAAGACTTCTCATTGACCTGGGTTGCTTTATTCTAGAACAATAGTATTATGCAATTTTATTTTTCCATCATAAACTACAATAAAGCACAGACAAGTAACCTAAGAAACAATTATTGTATTATGCTGTAGGCTTATTTGAAAACAATGTGAGTCATTCATATAATGTAGATCCTCATTGAACATATTTACAGTGTTAGCACAAAAATCTACCTACAAAGTTATAAAAGGAAAAAAAATGAAAAAAAAAAAACCCAGGACTAATTTTATTCTTAAAAGCAATTATAAATGAAGTCTACACTCCTTAACCGCCATTAAAAATTCAGCGATATAGTAATAATAAAATATATACAACAAATGCATTAGGTTGTTTTACATTACAACAAATTTGGTATTTAAAATGTGTTTGCAATACAACTGCTGCTTCTGTGCATTATTGTTGATGGATGTTAATGCATTTACCAGCCTTAACATTGATTTAGATGTTCGTGTTTTAATTATTATTTTGGTTATATAAAGAAAAAATAAATAAATTTGGTTTCCCTCCTTAAAGCAGCTCCTTCATAATAACAGAACATAAATCCCAGTGTTGGTAAACTTATAGGTTTAAATAACTGGATGATAGTAAAAGTGTATTAATAAAGCTGATAGAATCAAGCAAGCAAAATCATAAGAAAGGGTATCCCCACTAATGTTAACATTTTCTCGTTTCAGCTAAATTGCCTTTTGAAACAGGTACAAGTTGTCAAGTTGTCTTTTTGCATTATACTTCACTCCATGCTGCTTTGGGCGATGTGAGTGAATAGTATGTAAAGCACTGTGTAAATTGAAGACACTTTATAAATACTTGTTATAAATAAATAATGCAATGTAATAAATAAATAATACAGTTTTGTGACTGGCTGCATCAGTTACCTGCCAGTGCACCATGTTTTTAAGGAACAACTTGCCTCTGTATTCATAGACAATTTGACTGGGAACAAGAGAAATCTTGTGATGGACAAAGAAATCCTTGAAGTAATGGAACACTGAAAGACTATTTTCTGTAACATTTACAAAACAAATTATTTGAAGGATTGTGGGGCAAATATTAAAGCTGCTCATTGCACTTGAAGTCTCTTTGGCTCTCTTTTCTTTCCTCAGCTACTTTCTCTTTCTCTTTTTTTCCCCATATACTATTATGGCCCAGGATGGGTACATTTTTAACCTATTTTCCTGGTGGCCAGAGGCTTTGCAACCTGAAGCAGGGGGATTAAGCATTAGTCTGTTTGGTGGATACTGTGTATCCTTTAATACACAAGATAACATTTCATGTTAGATTAGAATATTGTTTTGTACTATACCTTCTTGGATGGCAAAGATTATAAGATAATGAAAAAAACTACATTCTTTAAATTCTGTATTATTAGCAACCTATGTTGTATATAGTGTTTGATAATAAAGTATTAATTCAATTCTTATGTCTTTTCTAAGTGAATACATTAGAATTTCAGACCACAAAAACATAAAAAAATAATCATGGCTTTCATCAAATGAAGCTTGAAAGCAACAAAAAAAGTTTCATCTATAAAACATGATCATTCACCACTGTCCTCACTGACTCATGACCCAGAACAACACAACATGTAACGATCAATGATGTTTTGTACTAAATGTTTTTAGAACTGATGTTAGAGCCCGGTGTATTTTTGGCATGTTGGGATAAGGAAACATAGGGATTTTTGGTAATTTTTGGGGGGGTCTTATATTCATGATGGCATACTGCCCTCCATGCAAATTTACCATTCTTATGGTATATTTAAATTAAAGGTGAGCCTTTGAAAGAATGATTAACTCATAAATTATATGTTAGCCATTTCAACTTTAGGTAGTACATTTTTGAGTCTGAAAGAGCCACAATCTTCATGGTCCATTAATCACTGTAAGATTATAAGTATCTCAAATATATTTTAAGGGTTGTACTCAGTTCTTTTAACTTGCCATGTAACTTTGTGGTTACGTGTTTTAATTTCTACCCTGTTTCTGTTACTTCTGCTCTTTCTGTCTTTTTCCTTTCAAGAAGTGAATGAGCAGATCTGTCCTACTTTTTGGTACCACCAAATTTCCAGGTACCCCCAAACCTTTCTCAGATCTGAGCTAAATTTATCTATGATAAGCTTACTGCCGTTGTCTGTGCATATTCATAGATGCTGGCATGTTGGAGGTTACCCATGAGGCTACAAAATCTGTTTTTTCATATTTACTCCTGACATCCCATTGAAACCACTCATTGTGTGTGCATCTGGGTAAGAAAGTCCAGCTCAGTGTGGTCCTGTGCTTGTACTTCCCTGCTTTGCACTTACTATTCATTGAGTGCTGTTTTGCAATGCTTACATTATACCAATTTAAAAAAAATGTAAAAAAAAAATCATAAACTGTATTTGTATATACACGTGTCCGTACAAATAAACTTAATTAAAAAAGTAAATCTTGTTTCTTTCTTTGGCTTTGCTCTATCTGGAATTTTAAGTTATTTTTTATGAAAATGAATAGTTTACATTTACTACATCATCTGAGATTACATTTATCACGATTAACAAAGTAAAATTCTCAAACGAAGCCTTAGATAAATACACATAAAGAAATACTGTGCATATCATGATCTTGAATACTTTATTAAATAACCAGCAGGGACATCTGATGGGTTTTATGTTAAGACACTGCTCTATATTCAGAAGCAAGAGCCAGCAGCTAGCACCCAGTTTGCAGACATGGAATAAAAACAAAAAAAATTTCCTTACCCTAGCAAAAACAGAATATAAATAAAGACTGCTGCACCATTACACAATCCAGATACTAGATGTAAAACAACTACAGCAAGAAAAGTGGGCATGCTGTCTCTTTAAAATGTTGCATACAATTTAAGTGCAACTGTGCATACAATATAATTGTATCAACACATATTACTATCTTATAAGAAAATAATGATCCTGTAAACTCAATACA
Source organism: Aquarana catesbeiana (assembly GCF_042186555.1). NCBI lineage: Eukaryota > Metazoa > Chordata > Amphibia > Anura > Ranidae > Aquarana > Aquarana catesbeiana. The sequence goes on along the minus strand of NC_133324.1, from coordinate 179,668,943 downwards.
CGCAATAACCTAAAACAATATAAAAATGTAAAACCAAATAAACACAAATAATAATGAGCCATATGCGCAACTGTGTCAAAAGCTCTCTAACATTAAAGCATTGGTAATGTAACACCATACTCTACTCTCAAAATAAAGATAAAACATAGAAGAGTGTATATCTGTACAGATGGAAAAATGTGTATATGGACAATAATAAGCTAGGTGCTTAAATATGTCAAAAAAACTCAAACTTTAAAGTGTATATAATATAACCCAGTACTTCATTTTCAAAATAGAGATTAACATAAAAAAGTGCGTATACATACATATGGAAATTATACATATGGACAATTATAAGTAAACAAGCATACATTAAAATATATTATTCAATATTGCAAACAAAGATAACAAAGGTGAATCAAGCAAAAAAAAAAAAAAAAATTGAAATGTGTCTTCTTTTCTTTTGGGATTTTCTGTCTTGGACTGTTCACAAGAATATCTATCCATCTGTGCAGGCATTTTACAAAGTGTGAGACAGAGAGCATTCAGTGCAGCAGGAATAAGGGGCACATTCTTGTATGTCCCATTATCTTTAATGACAATTTATGAAAAAAAAGGACTAAAGGGCACCAGGAGATCACACCATCCACATGTACAGTATCTTACAAAAGTAAGTACAGCCCTCACATTTTTGTAAATATTTTATTATATCTTTTTATGTGACAACACTGAAGAAATGACATGTTGCTACAATGTAAAGTAGTGAGTGTACCGCTTGTATAACAGTGTAAATTTTCTGTCCCCTTAAAATAGCTCAACACACAGCCATTAATGTTTAAACCACTGGCAACAAATGTGAGTACACCCCTAATTGAAAATGTCCAAATTGGGCCCAATTAGCCATTTTCCCTGCCCGGTGTAATGTGACTCGTTAGTGTTACAAGGTCTCAGGTGTTAATGGGGAGCAGATGTGTTAATTTTGGTGTTATCACCTTCACTCTATCATACTGGTCCCTGGAAGTTCAACATTGCACCTTATGGCAAAAAACTCTCTAAGGATCTGAAAAAAAAAGAATTGTTGCTCTACATAAAGATGGCCTAGGCTATAAGAAGATTGCCAAGACCCTGAAACTGAGCTGCAGCATGGTAGCCAAGACTAATCAGTGGTTTCACAGAACAAGTCCACTCAGAACAGGCCTCACCATGGTTGACCAAAGAAGTTGAGTGCACATGCTCGGCGTCATATCCAGAGGTTGTCTTTGAGAAATAGATGTATGAGTGCTGCCAGCATTGCTGCAGAGGTTGAAGGGGTGGGTGGTCAGCCTGTTAGTGCTCAGACCATACGCCGCACACTGCATCAAATTGGTCTGCATGACTGTCGTTCCAGATGGAAGCCTCTTCTAAAGTTGATGGACAAGAAAGCCTGCAAACAGTTTGCTGAAGACAAGCACTAAGGACATGGATTACTGGAACCACGTCCTGTGGTCTGATGAGACCAAGATAGACTTATATGGTTCAGATAATGTCAACCGTGTGTGGCGGCAACCAGGTAAGGAGTAAAAAGACAAGTGTGTCTTGCCTACAGTCAAGCACGTTGGTGGGAGTGTCATGGTCTGGGGTTGCATGAGTGCTGCTGGCACTGGGGAGCTAGAGTTCATTGAGGGAACCATGAATGCCAACATGTACTGTGACATACTGAAGCAGAGCATGATCCCCTCCCTTTGGAGACTGGGCCACAGGGCAGTATTCCAACATGATAATGACCCCAAACACACCTTCAAGACTACCACTGCCTTGCTAAAGAAGCTGAGGGTAAAGATTAGGGATGAGCCGAACACCCCCTATTCGTTTCGCACCAGAACATGCGAACAGGCAAAAAATTTGTTCGAACACGCGAACACTGTTAAAGTCTATGGGACTCGAACATGAATAATCAAAAGTTTATATGCAAGTTATTGTCATAAAAAGTGTTTGGGGACCTGGGTCCTGCCCCAGGGGACATGTATCAATGCAAAAAAAAAGTTTTAAAAACATCTGTTTTTTTCGAGAGCAGTGATTTTAATAATGCTTAAAGTGAAACAATAAAAGTGTAATATTCCTTTAAATTTCATACCTGGGGGGTGTCTATAGTATGCCTGTAAAGGGGCACATGTTTCACGTTTTTAGAACAGTCTGACAGCAAAATAACATTTCAAAGGAAAAAAGGTCATTTAAAACTACTCGCGGCTATTAATGAATTGTCGGTCCGACAATACACATAAAAGTTCATTGATAAAAACGGCATGGGATTTCCCCACAGGGGAACCCCGAGCCAAAATTTAAATAAAAAATGGCATGGGGGTCCCCCTAAAGTCATACCAGGCCCTTCAGGTCTGATATGGATATTAAGGGGAACCACACGCCAAAATTTAAAAAAAAAATGGCGTGGGGGTCCCCCTCAAAATCCATACCAGACCCTTAAGGTCTGGTATGGATTTTAAGGGGAACCCCACGCCAAAATAAAAAAAAATGGCGTGGGGTCCCCCCAAAAATCCATACCAGACCCTTATCCTAGCACGTAACCTGGCAGGCCGCAGGAAAAGAGGGGGGATTAGAGAGCGGCCCCCCTCCCTACTGAACCGTACCAGGCCACATCACCTTAACATTGGGAGGGTGCTTTGGTGTAGCAGCCCCCCCAAAGCACCTTGTCCCCATGTTGATGAGGACAAAGGCCTCATCCCCACAACCCTTGGCCGGTGGTTGTGGGGGTCTGCGGGCGGGGGGCTTATCAGAATCTGGAAGCCCCCTTTAACAAGGGGACCCCCAGATCCCGCCCCCCCTGTGTGAAATGGTAATGTGGTACAAAAATACCCCTACCATTTCACAAAAAAAGTGTCAAAAATGTTAAAAATGACAAGAGACAGTTTTTGACAATTCCTTTATTTAAAGTCTTCTTCGTTCCATCTTCTTTGGGACTTCTTCCTTCGGTTTCTTCCTCCATCTTTTTCTTCCTCTGGTTCTTCCTCCGATCCTCTGCTTCTTGCTCCGGTGTTCTCGTCCTGCATCTTCCTCCGCAGCGTCTTCTTCCCCACTTCATTCTTGGGCCGCTCTGCATCCATGGGAGGCTCCCGCTGTGTGACGCTTCTCTTCTTCTGACACTTCTTCTGAAGACACTGCAGAGGAAGATGCCGGACGAGAACACCGGAGCATGAAGCAGAGGATCGGAGGAAGAACCAATGGAAGAAGAAGACGGGGGAAGAAACCAAAGGAAGAAGGAAGGAAGGGAGGAAGAAGACCCGAAGAAGATGGAACGAAGAAGACTTTAAATAAAGGAATTGTCAAAAACTGTCTCTTGTCATTTTTAATATTTTTGACACTTTTTTTGTGAAATGGTAGGGTAATTTTGTACCCCATTACCATTTCACACGGGGGGCTGGGATCTGGGTGTCCCCTTATTAAAGGGGGCTTCAAGACTCTGATAAGCCCCCTGCCCGCAGACCCCCACAACCACCAGCCAAGGGTTGTGGGGATGAGGCCCTTGTCCTCATCAACATGGGGACAAGGTGCTTTGGGGGGCCACTACACCAAAGCACCCCCCAATGTTGAGGGCATGTGGCCTGGTATGGTTCAGTAGGGAGGGGGGCCGCTCTCTCGTCCCCCTTCTTTTCCTGCAGCCTACCAGGTTACGTGCTTGGATAAGGGTCTGGTATTGATTTTTGCCGGGACCCCACACCATTTTTTTTTTAATTTTGGCGCGGAGTTCCCCTTAAAATCCATACCACACCTGAAGGGTCTGGTATGGATTTTGAGGGGGACCCCCATGCCATTTTTTTTTAAATTTTGGCGCGGGGTTCCTCTTAATATCCATATCAGACCTGAAGGGCCTGGTATGGAATTTAGGGGGACCCCCACGCCATTTTTTTTTTAAATTTTGGCTCGGGGTGGGGCATCCTCAAACAATAGGTGGAGAAGCACAAGGTCTCTAACATTCACCAGCTCCGTGATGTCATCATGGAAGCGTGGAAGAGGACTCCAGTGGCAACCTGTGAAGCTCTAGTGAACTCCATGCCCAAGAGGGTTAAGACAGTGCTGGAAAATAATGGTGGCCACACAAAATATTGGCACTTTGGGCCCAATTTGGACATTTTCACTTAGGGGTGTACTCACTTTTGTTGCCAGCGGCTTAGACATTAATGGCTGTGTGTTGAGTTATTTTGAGGGGACAGCAAATTTACATTGTTTTACAAGCTGTGCACTCACATTGTAGCAAAGTGTAATTTCTTCAGTGTTGTCACATAAAAAGATATAATAAAATATTTACAAAAATGTGAGGGGTGTATTCACTTTTGTGAGATATTGTAAGTTAAACTTACCAGAGACACTTATCTCACATAGAGATCATGAAGCTCCTTTCTGTTCCACAGTACAAAATATTCAGACACCCCACTCCATCTAGGTACGATCCTGTGTAAGTGTGCTCAGCAAAGAAGAGTTAAAAGCAAGAAGAGACCACCATAGTGCAGTATATTAAAACCAAGAGCTTTTATTATGGTAATGTACTTACAATAAGAAGACGATACAGGCATATAACATAAGATGAGCACCGCTGGATTACCGACAGCGTGAGTGATAAGGTGACATGTTCACCCCTGACTTAACACGTTTTACTATAAGCAAGATAGAGGCATGCAAAACATACAAAGTAAAAGTGGATGGACAGAAATAAGTAATAATAAGGCAAAATAAATAAACCAGTGTACTACTTGAATTCTCTCTATTTTTTTTTCCACTGGTCTGAGCATGGCCAAACAGACCACTGTCTGCAAGGGCCCTAAGGGCTTTTTTATAAGTGCCAAAGGGCTGCAGGTTGATCACCAGGGCTCTATTTTCAATTTCAAGATAAAGCCTACCTCTTCTCTCATTATTATATTATTGTTTAACTAAGATGCTTACATACTGTCAAACTACTGAACAATATTTGTGGCTATTGTCTTTCAGATAATACACTCTAGTTTGTTTTACAAGATAAAACCTGCCTTGCCTCCTATTTGCGTCCTATTAACCAATTCAAGTCTGGACACTTTCACCCCCTTCCAGTTTAGGCCAATTTTCATCTTTCAGCGCTGTCACACTTTGAGTGACAATTACTCAGGCATGCAACACTACCCAAATGTTTTTAGACAGATAGAGATTATTTTTGGGGTTATTTAGTAACCAATGGGTTTTTTATATTTTGTTATATAAACGAAAAAATACTGAACATTTTTAAAAAAAAACTTTTTTTCTTAGTTTTTGTTATAAATTATGCAAATAAATAATACTTCTTCATAAAACTAGGCCAAAATGTATTCTGCTACATTACTTTGGTAAAAATAACCCAAAACAGTGTGTATTATTTAGTCTGTGTCAAAGTTATAAAGTCTATAAACTATGATATATAAGAAGGCCAGTATGGTGGCCTGAATTTATGGGAGGAGCACGGGGGGGTATTTAAGAAGCCCACTCACCTGTTTTCCTTGGCTGTTCCACTGCGCAATACTGCACACCACTAGGCCGATTCTCCCCAGCTCACTTTGTGTTCGTGAGTCTGTGCGTTTGATTATAAGTGTGTTGTGGCTTCTCTGTTCGTGGTTTTCATCAGCTGTTCTCGTTTGCTGTTGCAGGTAAGATTCAAACCTTTTTCGTATCATGCGCAATTTTATGATTCGTTATGTTTCTTATCCCGCATCACTTTCATACTTAGCTGCCTCTGAGTTGTTGTCGGTCGTGTCCTGACATTAATTGGCACAGGCGTAATATATTTGTAGGTTCCCTCTGCCTTGTTTGTCATCCCATCCACAAACATATAATTAGTTTGTGGATCCAAGCCTTCGAGCCACTGCCGGCTGTTGTCCGATTTCACTTAACACGGGCTTCGTTGGTTATAGGATTCACTGTCTATCTGGTTGCTGTCTCATCCATTTGGAGACTATCATATATTGATTGCATGGGTTCTGTGGCTGATTGAAGTAGACCCATCTGGTGCCTTGTTTGCATTTTGATTAGCCTCGGGGGCTGGGTGGTTGGTATGTGTTTGGTTTTGGAAGAGGGGGTGGCACCCTAAAACTTAGTGATGGCCTGATTCGAATCCCAGTCATGTCTGCGACATAGTGCTTCATATCCTCAGCACGACACAAGTCAATTTCAGTTGTCACACACATCACAAGCTTTCTGCAGCTTGGTCTGTCTCTTGAGGCTACTGCCACAAGCAACCAGTCGTTATTCAGACCATTCATACGGTCGCACTTACTCACAAACACATACGATACTCTAGCTTCACAACTCTGTCCCAAGTTGTCACAGTTTGTCCTTGTTTTCACCTCCTTGATGAGGCTACTTTCTTGCAATCGTTGCAAGCACGTCTCCAGTGGTACATGATCTGACCACTCATTGTCTCCAGTGGCACACAATTCGGCCACTCACGTTTTCTTGTCTGTCGTTTCTCTCCTAGATCAGTCATGTTCAGGTTGTTCGATCCTGCACAAGGTTGGACAAGCTTTACACAACAACAAAAAAGAAGAAAAAAAAAAAAAATATATATATATAAAATTAATACGTTCTTCCAACAGGCACCGTGCTTCTGCTACATAGCCTCCCCCACAAGGTTCCTGCCACAAGGTCTCAGTTGCCACTCATACCACTCATTACCCATTTACAGGCACCATGGGCTTCTGCTATATGGCCTTCCTCATGAGGATCCTGCCACAAGCTCTCAGTTGCTGCTCATATCACTCATTACCCGTTTATAGACACCACAAGCTTCTACTATACGGCCTCCCCCACAAGGTTCCTGCCACAAGCTTTCAGTCACCACTTATACCACTCATTACCCATTTACAGGCACCACGAGCTTCTGCTACACGGCCTCCTTCTCAAGGTTCTTTGCCACAGGCTCTCAGTCACCACTCATACCACTCATTACCCATTTACAGGCACAATAAGCTTCTGCACACAGCCTCCCCCACAAGGTTCCTGCCACAAGCTCTTAGTCGCCACTTATACCACTCGTTACCCATTTACAGGCACCACGAGCTTCTGCTACACAGCCTCCTTCTCGAGGTTCTCTCCCACAAGCTCTCAGTGGCCACATATACCACTTATTTACCCGTCCACAGTTACAACTCATGAGACTTCTTAGGTCGCAGACACCGACATGCTTCAGCATGCCTCATTTCAGTGTCAGCACATTTATTTATGTCACTCGGTCAGCATGGCCTTGGTTATTCCCATACATGGGCTTGTAGACAGTAAAAGCATTGGCAGGCCGAACATACGTCACAAACTACAGAACGCAACATTCCTACTTAGGCCGTACCAGACTTCAGCTTCTCACCCCAGTAGGCCCTGGGGCTCTGGTTCACAGGTTTGTGCTTAACGTAAATGGGCACCTGAGTATCGGTTACCTGGCCAGTCACCTCCTGGCTCACTTCAGTTGCCACACATTTTTTAAAGTTTTCTAAATTTCCACTCAACAGCGGTCAATGCTTCAGAATGCAAAACTGCATTTTCTCACTGCGCCTGTCATTCCTTTGCTATTCTTCTTTACCTTTTTCTCATCTATGTTTACATACTCCGTCTCCTGTTCTTACCTTTCTGACTCTTCATAAACATACACACTTCACGTCAGCCCAATTCGAATCCCAGTCGCGTCGGCGGCACAGCGATTCAATTCTATGGCTAAAGATACAATACATGACTAGCATGATTCATGGTTCCTCCTCACACTCGCTCTGGTTTCTTTTCTTCCCTTTTGTTTTCTGCCCCCTCACAAGGTTTGAGGCAGCACGCAATTGCAACTCATCTATCAGTGGCACGGTTACGGCTACTCATCATCTATCAGTGGCACACATTCACAGCCACTCATTCACATGTCTGTCTTTTCCTTCTCAGGTCAGTTGAGTTCAGCGTCCATGTCACGGGCCAACAGCATAGATCTTGCCTCCGCCCCTCTGACACCCCCATGGATTCTTAGCACGGCGCTCTTAGTCTCTGAGGGGTTGGAGGCTTTGCTTTCTACGATTACCATTAGTCATTCGCAGATGCAGCAGCAGCCAAACACTCCAGTTCCAAGTCTGCCCCAATCTAGGCATCTTGGACACCAAACTTTTCTTCCGCCACTTGCGGACTTATGTACCCTGCTCTGCCCCATCTAGCCAATACTGTCTGTTCCACATACTACTTTGCCACTAAACTGACCTTCGGCTGTAAGGGATGTCCATGGCTCTTCAATACGTTCGTTCAGTCCCTCACCTGTATCCTAACTCACCAAGCACAGTGCCAGTAGTCATCCACTACCTCAACAACTTCCAACTGATCGAACAGCTTGGTGAGACCTCCCTCAGATTTAGACAAAATAAGGATAGTGTTTGACAACCTCAATGTGCCCATAGCGGAGCATTAAGTGGAAGGCCCAGGCCAGTCCATCATTTTCCTAGGCATCACTCTTGACACCTGCTCCATGCAGGCCAGCCTACCTCATGACAAATTGTCCCGGATCAGGTTGGTCTTTCATGCCTTCACCATCTCACGAGTTTGCACCAAGAGACAGCTGCAGTCCCTGTCACGAACGCTTAATTTTGTGATGGGGATTGTCCCAGGGACAATCCTTCATTTCACACTTCCTGGTTTTCCTTTCTCAGGCTAGACCAAGCAGCTACTGCGAATCTGTCAATGTGAAACGAGTTCCTCGAAAACTAGAATGGCGTGTCCGTGTTCATTCCAGTGGCATCAGCCTCATCACCTCACATAGTAACAGATGCAGCAGCCTCCACAGGCTTTGCCGCAATGTTTGGCCCTCATTCGTTCTCAGGCCCATTGCCACAAGAGATCCTCTTGGTCCCTGGGTTTAGCCAGACATCCTCCTTATTCGAGCTCTACCTCATCGTTGCAGCAATTTTGGTCTGGGGCCACACCTAGGTAGGGCAGACTGTGCTCTTTTCCACAGACAACCTGGTCACGGCAGAAATTACCAACTAGGCAAGTCCAAGCCCCTGGTCATCAAGTTCTTCTTACGCAGGCTGGTGTAGATATCTCTTCACTACAAATTCAATGTGCACTGTATCTACATTCTGGGCAAGTGCAGCTTAATTTCCTGTTGTTTCTTACAGAAACCCACAGCCGAACTGACCTTTTCTCCTATCCAACCATGGTCGCAGCTGACAATGGGCTGAAGGACCACCTTCACAACGCAACCCTACTCATAAACCGGTTACTGTCTCGCAACACACTGAAGGCCCACCACGCCGCCTGGAACACCTACCGCAGGTTTCTAGCCACATGCCCCAGGTTCAGGGACAGACGACATCAAACACGTCCTGGCCTTTGTGTCATACTGTCACACGAAGCTAAACCAGTCCCACAACACTGTCAGACTGTACCTAGCTGGCGTCCAGCATTTCCTCTCCCCTCAAGCCTCTGGAAAACCCTTGTTGTTCTCGACCCATGCGGTCAAAGTCTTGCTGTGTGACATCCAGAAACATCAGCCCGTAGCCAGTAGCAAACGCTTGCCCATATCAAGTTCCACATTCCAGGACATGTCAGCCATCCTGTCATGGTCCTCTTTTGGGTTGCTGCCCAGCCTGGTCATCCAAGCACCTATCTACCTGGCCTTCTACGGCTTCCTATGGCCCGGTAAATTCACTTACAGTGGCCCCGGTTGCCAGGTGCTATGCAGGTGCCATCTGGCCTGCCTTCAAGACCATTTTGTCCTACATCTGGCACTGTCCAAAACTCATCAGTCCGGCACCGGGGTCGACATCAAATTCTTCCAGACCCACAACAAATGGTGTCCGGTAGCGGTTCTGGACCAGTTGTTATCATACCTGCCGAGCCAGTCTAGCTTCAGCCCATTGTTGCCTTTTCATTCCCGCCCACTAACAGCTAGCCAGTTCATCAGTAGGGATAAGCCGAACACCCCGTGGTTCAGGTCACAGCAGAACATTTGAACACGCAAACACCATTAAAGTCTATGGGACGCGAATGTGAAAAATCAAAAGCGCTCATTTTAAAGGCTTATATGAAAGTTATTGCCTCATAAAAAGCATATGGAGACCTGGGTCCTGCCCCAGGGGACATGTATCAATGCAAAAAAAGTTTTAAAAACTAACGTTTTTTTGGGAGCAGTGATTTTTAATAATGCTTAAAGTAAAACAATAAAAAATAAATATTCCTTTAAATATCGTGCCTGGGGGGTGTCCTTAGTATGCATGTAAAGCAGCGCATCTTTCCCATGTTTATAACAGTGACACAGCAAAATTTAATTTCTAAAGGAAAAAATGTAATTTAAAACTGCTTGTGGCTGTAATGTATTGTCGGATCCCGGCAACATACAGTATCTCACAAAAGTGAGTACACCTCTCACATTTTTGTAAATATTTTATATCTTTTCATGTGACAACACTGAAGAAATGACACATTGCTACAATGTATAGTAGTGAGTGTACAGCTTGTATAACAGTGTAAATTTGCTGTCCCCTCAAAATAACTCAATGCACAGCCATTAATGTCTAAACCGCTGGCAACAAAAGTGAGTACACCCGTAAGTGAAAATGTCCAAATTGGACCCAAAGTGTCAATATTTTGTGTGGCCACCATTATTTTCCAGCACTGCTTTAACCCTCTTGGGCATGGAGTTCACCAGAACTTCACAGGTTGCCACTGGAGTCCTCTTCCGATCCTCCATAACGGAGCTGTTGGATGTTAGAGATCTTGCGCTCCTCCACCTTCCCTTTGAGGATGCCTCACAGATGCTCAATAGGGTTTAGGTCTGGAGACATGCTTGGCCAGACCATCACCTTTACCCTCAGCTTCTTTAGCAAGGCAGTGGTAGTCTTGAAGGTGTGTGTGGGGTCGTTATCTTGTTGGAATACTGCCCTGCGGCCCAGTCTCCGAAGGGAGGGGATAATGCTCTGCTTCAGTATGTCACAGTACATGTTGGTATAAAGAATGTAGGGAATGGGGAAGAGGACACAGGGCAAGTTCTGTATAAATAATTGGTCAGTCAAATGACTGATCAGTGTCTGACCAAACACCTAGTGTGGTGTTATTGCTGTAACCAAAGAACCAGTGCATATACTCAGTGGACAAGGGGAAGGTAATTCTCGGTATATAGGATATCGAGTGAAAAAGCGGTTACTTCAGCAATTATTGATCAGAAGGTAATGATATAAAATGTAACAATTTATTGGGTATATATTAAAATCAACATGACATATTGAGGCATTCAGGAATAGGGGCAAACACAGTATGGTTAGTGCAAAAACCTCAGTATCAAAAATTATGCTAAAAAACGAGACAACATGTAAGACTAAAAACACACACGACAGCACTGACACGGTTTGGACTGAATATGTTGTTCAGCAGTAATGGTAGTCTAATCAACTCAGTGCAATCCAACAGTGGTGTTGCAACCATGTATTAATAAATGGATATGTAATGCCGCGTACACACGGTCGGACTTTTCGTCTACAAAAGTCCAACGGACGCTGACGGACTAAAGCTGGCTGGTAATCCGATCGTGTGTGGGCTTCTCCGGACTTTCAACGGACTTTTTTAGCCTCAAATCCGACGGACTTTAGATTTGAAACATGCATCAAATCTTTACGTCGTAACTACGACGGACCCCGAAGTCCGCTCGTCTGTATGCTAGTCCGACGGACAAAAAAACGACGCATGCTCATAAGCAAAAACTAAACGGAAGCACTCGGTCTAGTAAAACTAGTGTTCGTATTGTAGGTAGCACATTCATCACGCTGCAAAATCTGTGATCGTTGAATGCAGCGCATTTTATTTCTTCTTTACGAATGCTCTAAAGAACGAAGGTGTTTTGCTGTTCATAATCAGAGTTCTCCCAAACTGATTTCTGGATTCTTTTTCTCTTTGATCTCATGAATGATATAGTATGCATTTTAAAAACAAGGTTTCCATACTAATAATACTTTTTCCCCTTTTTTTTTTTTTTTTTAGGTTTGTAAAGTTACCACAAAGAACCCATTATTCTTTTTTTTTTTTTATAGTGATTATTTTTTAGTTTTTAGATAAAGTTAACCCAAAGCACCGTTTTTGGTTATGTAAATTTTTTTATTTTCAAGACTTACCACTTGAACATTATTAACATTAGTAATGTATTTTTGGTGTGTTTTTTCCAAACTCAATGAGATTGTTGTCCCTTGTTAATTTAACATTGTGTGTAAAATCAATGATTTAAAAGAAAACACATAAAGTCTTTTGCTAAACTCAAAAAAGATCCATTTATTCATGGTCAAAATAAAATAAAGAGGAAGTCAACGCTGGAAAAAGTCGGTGTACAAGAAAATTGGGATCTTGCGGAGTCCATATAAGAGGGAGCACAATCTGGTCCAAGAATCCCAGAGATCAACAGCACCAGCAGATGATCTAGATGTCCCCAGACTGTGGTCCTACAACAGCCTGCGTCTTCTGTCAGACCAGACTGAACCCAGGTCATCACTTTCTTCTCTTCCCTGCAGCCTTTCCTCCACACTGCCCTGCAGCCTTCCCTGTAGCCTTCTTTTGAGGCTGTGGCTCTGGTGTTTCAGTTGTGGCAGGAGGAGGAGGAGGAGGAGGAGGAGGAGGAGGAGGGGGGGCTGCCTCATGTAGTTGGGTGTTTTGTGTTAGCGTGCCCTGCAGCCCCTTATGGATTGTTTCCCCAAATAGGTGCTCACAAATGAGGCGCTGCTCCCAATCCATCTGAAGAAGCCTGCTGGCTAAGTAGCAGCCATAGGATTCTTCCGCTTCGGGGGGGCTCCTTAAAAAACGGGTGGCCTCTTGCATGAGGCGCAGGGATGCGTCCTGTGTGACCATCCCCTTCCTGGCACTTTTTTTGGGAAGGTGGAGGGGAGGCACTTGGGATTCGGTCAGGCTCCTACTGGGCCCAGCCACCTCACTTGGCCCAGCCACCTCACTTGGCCCAGCCACCTCACTGGGAGCAGCCACCTCCTGCCTGACACTGGGCCCAGCCTCCTCCAGGATGATGGTGAATCCGGCCTCCTCCAGGCTGTCCATGGGCCCGGTCTCCTCCTGCCTGCCACTTTCCCCACATTCCTCCTGGATGGACTCATCCTGTGTATAAAAAAAGGACAATAGTTTGAGTATATTTTTTTGGGTTCATCAATGACACACAGTTTGCTTCTCATGAATAGCAAATTCAATGTGAATACATCTCTTTAATAAAAGAGTCTAATCAGACACCCTAATTATTTCAAGCAGGTGCCAAACATATTTAGCCACTACTGTCAATTGATATGTATACACAATTTTGAGTGCAAAATTATTTTAGACAATTATAACATCCAGTTAACATCATTAACCACTTGCCGACCGCCGCACGACTATATACGTCGACAGAGCGGCACGGGCAGGCAAAAGGACTTACAGGTACGTCCTTGCCTGCCCGCGGGTGGGGGGTCCGATCGGACCCCCCCCCGGTGCCTGCGGCGGTCGGCAAATCTCCCCCGGCGATCGGTGGTGAGGGGGAGGCCATCCATTCGCCCCCCCCTCGCGATCGCTCCCAGCCAATGGGATCATTTCCCTGCCTCTGTATTGTACACAGAGGCAGAGGAAATGATGTCATCTCTCCTCGGCTCGGTATTTTCCGTTCCGGGCCGAGGAGAGAAGACTGCAATGTGAGTGCACAACACACACACACACAGTAGAACATGCCAGGCACACAAAACACCCCGATCCCCCCCCCGATCCCCCCCCAATCACCCCCCCCGTCACAAACTGACACCAAGCAGGTTTTTTTTTTTCTGATTACTGTATTGGTGTCAGTTTGTGACAGTTACAGTGTTAGGTCAGTGAGTGTTAGGCCCCCTTTAGGTCTAGGATACCCCCCTAACCCCCCCTAATAAAGTTTTAACCCCTTGATCACCCCCCGTCACCAGTGTCGCTAAGCGATCATTTTTCTGATCGCTGTATTAGTGTCGCTGGTGACGCTAGTTAGTGAGGTAAATATTTAGGTTCGCCGTCAGCGTTTTATAGCGACAGGGACCCCCATATACTATCTAATAAATGTTTTAACCCCTTGATTGCCCCCTAGTTAACCCTTTCACCACTGATCACTGTATAACCGTTACGGGTGACGCTGGTTAGTTTGTTTATTTTTTATAGTGTCAGGGCACCCGTCGTTTATTACCGAATAAAGATTTAGCCCCCTGATCGCCCGGCGGTGATATGCGTCGCCCCAGGCAGCGTCAGATTAGCGCCAGTACTGCTAACACCCACGCACGCAGCATACGCCTCCCTTAGTGGTATAGTATCTGTACGGATCAATATCTGATCCGATCAGATCTATACTAGCGTCCCCAGCAGTTTAGGGTTCCCAAAAACACAGTGTTAGCGGGATCAGCCCAGATACCTGCTAGCACCTGCGTTTTGCCCCTCCGCCCAGGTCGGCCCAGCCCACCCAAGTGCAGTATCGATCGATCACGGTCACTTACAAAACACTAAACGCATAACTGCAGCGTTCGCAGAGTCAGGCCTGATCCCTGCGATCGCTAACAGTTTTTTTGGTAGCGTTTTGGTGAAATGGCAAGCACCAGCCCCAGGCAGCGTCAGGTTAGTGCCAGTAGCGCTAACACCCACGCACCGTACACCTCCCTTAGTGGTATAGTATCTAAATGGATCAATATCTGATCCGATCAGATCTATACTAGCGCCCCCAGCAGTTTAGGATTCCCAAAAACGCAGTGTTAGCGGGATCAGCCCAGATACCTGCTAGCACCTGCGTTTTGCCCCTCCGCCCGGCCCAGCCCAGCCCACCCAAGTGCAGTATCGATCGATCACTGTCACTTACAAAACACTAAACGCATAACTGCAGCGTTCGCAGAGTCAGGCCTGATCCCTGCGATCGCTAACAGTTTTTTTGGTAGCGTTTTGGTGAACTGGCAAGCACCAGCCCCAGGCAGCGTCAGGTTAGTGCCAGTAGCGCTAACACCCACGCACGCACCGTACACCTCCCTTAGTGGTATAGTATCTGAACTGATCAATATCTGATCTGATCCGATCAGATCTATACTGGCATCCCCAGCAGTTTAGGGTTCCCAAAAACGCAGTGTTAGCGGGATCAGCCCAGATACCTGCTAGCACCTGCGTTTTGCCCCTCCGCCCGGCCCAGCCCAGCCCACCCAAGTGCAGTATCGATCGATCACTGTCACTTACAAAACACTAAACGCATAACTGCAGCGTTCGCAGAGTCAGGCCTGATCCCTGCGATCGTTAACAGTTTTTTTGGTAGCGTTTTGGTGAACTGGCAAGCGCCAGCGGCCTAGTACACCCCGGTCGTAGTCAAACCAGCACTGCAGTAACACTTGGTGACGTGGCGAGTCCCATAAGTGCAGTTCAAGCTGGTGAGGTGGCAAGCACAAATAGTGTCCCGCTGCCAACAAGAAGACAAACACAGGCCCGTCGTGCCCATAATGCCCTTCCTGCTGCATTCGCCAATCCTAATTGGGAACCCACCACTTCTGCAGCGCCCGTACTTCCCCCATTCACATTCCCAACCAAATGCATGAGAGGCATTTTCTTTATGTCCTCCCGAGTACCCCTACCCAACGAACCCCCCCAAAAAAGATGTCGTGTCTGCAGCAAGCGCGGATATAGGCGTGACACCCGCTATTATTGTCCCTCCTGTCCTGACAATCCTGGTCTTTGCATTGGTGAATGTTTTGAACGCTACCATTCACTAGCTGAGTATTAGCGTAGGGTACAGCATTGCACAGACTAGGACACACTTTCACAGGGTCTCCCAAGATGCCATCGCATTTTGAGAGACCCGAACCTGGAACCGGTTACAGTTATAAAAGTTACAGTTACAAAAAAAGTGTAAAAAAAAAAAAAAAACACAAACAAAAATATAAAATAAAAAATAATAGTTGTCGTTTTATTGTTCTCTCTATTCTCTCTCTCTCTATTCTCTCTATTGTTCTGCTCTTTTTTACTGTATTCTATTCTGCAATGTTTTATTGTTATTATGTTTTATCATGTTTGCTTTTCAGGTATGCAATTTTTTATACTTTACCGTTTACTGTGCTTTATTGTTAACCATTTTTTTGTCTTCAGGTACAGCATTCACGACTTTGAGTGGTTATACCAGAATGATGCTTGCAGGTTTAGGTATCATCTTGGTATCATTCTTTTCAGCCAGCGGTCGGCTTTCATGTAAAAGCAATCCTAGCAGCTAATTATCCTCTAGACTGCTTTTACAAGCAGTGGGAGAGAATGCCCCCCCCCATCGTCTTCCGTGTTTTTCTCTGGCTCTCCTGTCTCAACAGGGAACCTGAGAATGCAGCCGGTGATTCAGCCAGCTGACCATAGAGCTGATCAGAGACCAGAGTGGCTCCAAACATCTCTATGGCCTAAGAAACCGGAAGCTACAAGCATTTTATGACTTAGATTTCGCCGGATGTAAATAGCGCCATTGGGAAATTGGGGAAGCATTTTATCACACCGATCTTGGTGTGGTCAGATGCTTTGAGGGCAGAGGAGAAATCTAGGGTCTAATAGACCCCAATTTTTTCAAAAAAGAGTACCTGTCACTACCTATTGCTATCATAGGGGATATTTACATTCCCTGAGATAACAGTAAAAATGATTAAAAAAAAAAAAATGAAAGGAACAGTTTTAAAATAAGATAAAAAAGCAAAAAAATAATAAAGAAAAAAAAAAAAAAAAAAAAAAGCACCCCTGTCCCCCCTGCTCTCGCGCTAAGGCGAACGCAAGCGTCGGTCTGGCGTCAAATGTAAACAGCAATTGCACCATGCATGTGAGGTATCACCGCGACGGTCAGATCGAGGGCAGTAATTTTAGCAGTAGACCTCCTCTGTAAATCTAAAGTGGTAACCTGTAAAGGCTTTTAAAGGCTTTTAAAAATGTATTTATTTTGTTGCCACTGCACGTTTGTGCGCAATTGTAAAGCATGTCATGTTTGGTATCCATGTACTCGGCCTAAGATCATCTTTTTTATTTCATCAAACATTTGGGCAATATAGTGTGTTTTAGTGCATTAAAATGTAAAAAAGTGTGTTTTTTCCCCAAAAAATGCGTTTGAAAAATCGCTGCGCAAATACTGTGTGAAAAAAAAAAAATGAAACACCCACCATTTTAATCTGTAGGGCATTTGCTTTAAAAAAATATATAATGTTTGGGGGTTCAAAGTAATTTTCTTGCAAAAAAAAATAATTTTTTCATGTAATCAAAAAGTGTCAGAAAGGGCTTTGTCTTCAAGTGGTTAGAAGAGTGGGTGATGTGTGACATAAGCTTCTAAATGTTGTGCATAAAATGCCAGGACAGTTCAAACCCCCCCAAATGACCCCATTTTGGAAAGTAGACACCCCAAGCTATTTGCTGAGAGGCATGTCGAGTCCATGGAATATTTTATATTGTGACACAAGTTGCGGGAAAGAGACAAATTTTTTTTTTTTTTTTTTTTTTTTTTGCACAAAGTTGTCACTAAATTATATATTGCTTAAACATGCCATGGGAATATGTGAAATTACACCCCAAAATACATTCTGTTGCTTCTCCTGAGTACGGGGATACCACATGTGTGAGACCTTTTGGGAGCCTAGCCGCGTATGGGACCCCGAAAACCAAGCACCGCCTTCAGGCTTTCTAAGGGCGTAAATTTTTGATTTCACTCTTCACTGCCTATCACAGTCTCGGAGGCCATGGAATGCCCAGGTGGCACAAACCCCCCCAAATGACCCCATTTTGGAAAGTAGACACCCAAAGCTATTTGCTGAGTGGTATAATGAGTATTTTGCAGACCTCACTTTTTGTCACAAAGTTTTGAAAATTAAAAAAAGAAAAAAAAAATTTTTTTTTTGTCTTTCTTCATTTTCAAAAACAAATGAGAGCTGCAAAATACTCACCATGCCTCTCAGCAAATAGCTTGGGGTGTCTACTTTCCAAAATGGGGTCATTTGGGGGGGGTTTGTGCCACCTGGGCATTCCATGACCTCCGAAACTGTGATAGGCAGTGAAGAGTGAAATCAAAAATGTACACCCTTAGAAATCCTGAAGGCGGTGATTGGTTTTCGGGGTCCCGTACGCGGCTAGGCTCCTAAAAAGTCCCACACATGTGGTATCCCCGTCTACTTTCCAAAATGGGGTCATTTGTGGGGGTTTTGTACTGCCCTGCCATTTTAGCACCTCAAGAAACGACATAGGCAGTCATAAATTAAAGGCTGTGTAAATTCCAGAAAATGTACCCTAGATTGTAGGCGCTATAACTTTTGCGCAAACCAATAAATATACACTTATTGACATTTTTTTTACCAAAGACATGTGGCCAAATACATTTTGGCCTAAATGTATGACTAAAATTGAGTTTATTGGATTTTTTTTAGAACAAAAAGTAGAAAATATCATTTTTTTTCAAAATTTTCGGTCTTTTTCCGTGTATAGCGCAAAAAATAAAAACGGCAGAGGTGATCAAATACCATCAAAAGAAAGCTCTATTTGTGGGAAGAAAAGGACGCAAATTTCGTTTGGTTACAGCATTGCATGACCGCGCAATTAGCAGTTAAAGCGACGCAGTGCCAAATTGTAAAAAGTGCTCTGGTCAGGAAGGGGGTAAATCCTTCCGGGGCTGAAGTGGTTAATATTAGTACAGTAAATATTTGTTAAAATAATTTACCTGACTCCAGATGGTCATATCTGGTTCATCCAGGATGGAAGACCCAGCTTGCTCCTCATCAGCTTCTGCTGGGGTGGAGGGAAGGGTGGAGGGAAGGGTGGAGGGAAGGGTTGAAAGTGATGGCCTGGCTTCATTCTGGTCATCCAGAAAACGGAGTTGATTGTAGTACCACAGCCTGGGTACATAAACATCATCTGCTGATGCTCCTGATCTCCTTGATTCCTGGATCTTCTTATGCTCCCTCTTATACATGTTCCTCAAGACCCCAATTTTCTTGAGCAATGTCTCCATTGTTGCTTCCGGGATGGTCGCCTGGACAAAGGACAGAAGTCTCTCCAGCGTTGACTTCCTCACATGCTTTGCATAATACTGAGGGTGTTTCACCTCCCACAAATTCCTCATCTCTCGATATTTCGAAATAAAAGCTGTAAGGAACTCTGGATCCTTAAATAGGGGATTCATTATATCTGGAAAAGATGAAGTCACAAGACAAAAAACACTTTTATTATAGGTTTCTGCTAACCCCTCATCATCTTCTCCCTATGTAGGCCTCATCAATCTATCAAGCCATATAGGCCGCTTGCTACAAAGTCATGACCATAAAACCCAAAAAATATATATCTAAAATTACCTTCGTTTTGTAACGTCCTGGTCCACTATCACCTACCACAGAACGTACGTACGACACGTGCGCAAGGGCCCTCTTTACACACTACGCATGTGTGAAACTCCGCCTGCGTCGCCCGCCCCTGACGTTCGAAATTAACTCATGTTCTCCGCCCCCTAATTCGACGCACAGAACGTACGTACGACACGTGCGCAAGGCCCCTCTTTATACACTACGCATGTGTGAAATTCCGCCTGCGTCGCCCGCCCCTGACGTTCGAAATTAACTCATGTTCTCCGCCCCCTAATTTGACGCACAGAACGTACGTACGACACGTGCGCAAGGCCCCTCTTT
The DNA here is from genome assembly GCF_042186555.1 of Aquarana catesbeiana. NCBI lineage: Eukaryota > Metazoa > Chordata > Amphibia > Anura > Ranidae > Aquarana > Aquarana catesbeiana. The sequence goes on along the minus strand of NC_133324.1, from coordinate 179,649,327 downwards.
ATACACTACGCATGTGTGAAACTCCGCCTGCGTCGCCCGCCCCTGACGTTCGATTTTAACTCATGTTCTCCGCCCATTTTTTGTTACGGCGCGTAGTGGAGTAAATAATGGCGGAGACACCTGATATGTTGACGACCTCAGGTAGTGGAGACAGCCCGGAGGCTGGAACGTCAACAAAATCTATGAGGCCTAGATTTAAGGCCTCTAATATGAGTTTTAAAGAGATGGTGGAGATGGTGGCCATTCTTCACAAAGACGACTATGATGGGAAGTATGGGCCGTACGCACGGCCAAATTTGCGCAAGGCCAAAATCATGGCGAAGGTCGTGGACACTTTGCAGGCATCTTTTGGGGTCCAGCGCTCCAGAGATCAACTGAGAAAAAGATGGTCTGACCTGAAACTCAGGGAGCCGGATCAATACCGACGTATCCGGAAAGTTCTTAAAAAAAGTAAGTACTTGTCGTGTTTTTCTCTTGTGTTTATTACCTTGTATACTGCTCCATGTGCTTTTCCTTCCTATACGATTTTTTGTTCATCGTTTTAAACGATCTTTTAATAAACCTCGTTACATATCTATAGATAGATCTATCTATATATATAAAGATATATATATAGATATAGATATATATAGATATATAGATATATAGATATATAGATATATATATAGAGATATATATATAGATATATATATATATCTATATCTATAGATATAGATATATATATATATAGATATATAGAGAGAGAGAGAGAGAAACATATAGAGAGAGAGAAATATAGAGATAGGTAGATAGATAGATATAGAAATGTAAAACATTCTTTTGGAATATTTTAAGTTATCTTTTTTTTTTTTCTTTACATTTAGTTAGATATTTATAGATTTTGTTCCAGATATAGAGAGAGAGAGATCAAAAGATTATTAACTATATTTTGAGATATTGATATCTAGATATCTATCTATCCGATATGTCTTTATAATTTAAAATATTGAGGTAAAATAGGAACTCTACACAAACCACTTCACTACAAATGTTGGAAAATTACTATGTACTAAAATATCTGTGTGCTAAGTAGATTAATAATTTTTTGTTTCACATAGGGGAAAAATCACTCAGCCAACAAGAAGACAGTCCACCCCAAGCCAAACATGATTGGGAAATCAGCCCAAGTCCCACTGAGGATGTGGAGGAAGGAGAGGTGGGCGACATGGGCACCCCACCAGGTGAGTGTCTGACACACCAGCTTACGTTAATCTATGCATGGCTGCCTTTTGTTTAATGTAATTTGTCTACTCTATTTTAGGGGATCTGGTTGTGCTTGATTCAAGCAACAGTACCACCCCCGAGGATGTGGAGGAATTATGCTACATGGGCACCCCACCAGGTCAGTGTCTGAGACAACAGCTTTATTATGGTAAGGTAAACTATGTATGTGTGCATATTTCTAAAGACATTTTTTGGTTTCATTCCACTTTAGGTACAACAAGAAGTGACTATTTCACCTCAGAAAGTGCCCAACGGCTAATTGGTCAAATAATGGCCTGGAATAAGGACATCGATGAAATGCGTAATCGGCTGGATCGTATGCAGCAGGAAATGAAGGACATGATTGATGTTTTGGGTCGAATCTAAATGCCCTTTTTGAAACCCCAAAACATCAATCATGTCCTTCATTTCCTGTTTTGCTGACCCCATTCTGGGCCTTCTCTTTCTTTTTTTGCCTGAACAGAAATGGCTGTTTAACCTAATTTAAAAAAGGAGGGCTGTTTCTCGTAAATACCTAAAAAATCCACAAAAAAATAAAACTTGATTTTCTCAAAAACCCAAAAAAAAAAAAAAACTTGATTTTAAAAAACCAAAAAAAAATAAAAAAACTTGATTTTAAAAAAACTAAAAAAATAACAAAACTTGATTTTCAAAAAAACAAAAAAAATAAAAAAAAATTGATTTTAAAAAACCAAAAAAAACTAACAAAACTTGATTTTCAAAAAAAAATAAAACCAAAAAAAACTTGATTTTAAAAAACCAAAAAAAAAAAAAAACTTGATTTTAAAAAAACTAAAAAAATAACAAAACTTGATTTTCAAAAAAACAAAAAAAATAAAAAAAAATTGATTTTAAAAAACCAAAAAAAACTAACAAAAAACTTGATTTTCAAAAAAAAAATAAAACAAAAAAAAACTTGATTTTAAAAAATCAAAAAAAAAAAAAAAAACTTGATTTTAAAAAAACTAAAAAAATAACAAAACTTGATTTTCAAAAAAACAAAAAATATAAAAAAAAATTGATTTTAAAAAACCAAAAAAAATAAAACTTGATTTTCAAAAAACAAAAAAAAAAAAAAACAAAAAAACAAAAAGCCTGTTTGCGAAAATCAAAAAGCCAAAAATATTTTTTTGTGGATTAGGTAGAAATATTTAAATATAATTATATTTTTCTACATTATTAAGATATCATTATATTTTTGTCTATGAACATTTTATACTAAATGCAGAACTGAATGCATAACAACCATTAATAAAAACATCTCCTTATAGGAATTAAATAAATGTGTGGTTTGTTATTTCAAGGCTCAGTATCAGTTTGGTTATAATTGTAAAAAAGTTGTTTACAGTGGCAATGGAGCTTATTTAGACATTTAAAATTAAAATACAGTTGGCACTACAACTGCTCGACCATAACCTAGGAGACAGCCCAAAAGAAAGGCAAGCAATAAATATAATGCAAGATTTCATCAATATTTTTTTTATTGTAAAAAATTAGATATCCTGGCCCATTGCAATGGCCCCCCTACCCATAAAATAATTAACATATTGCTGTCTAACTTGACGGGCACTTTGGGGGGCCAAGCCAGTACGGACAGTATCCAGGCCCGTAAGGTTGGCATCTATTTGTCCGGCCTCAGGCCCAACTGTGCCTATATAATTCGGAGAATGTTTGTTTAAAAAGTTGTGCAGAATGCAGCACGATAAAATGATAAAATTAAGTTTGTATTCCGCCAAATTAATGGCTGTTTGAAACAGGCGGAACCGGCTGGCCAGAATTCCAAACGCATTCTCAACCACTCTTCTAGCTCTGGCCAGCCGGAAATTAAAAACCCTCCTCTCCGGGGTGAGGGTTCTTTGGGGGAATGGCCTCATGAGGTGCTTGCTGAGAGCGAAGGCTTCATCGGCAATGAAGACAAAGGGGAGTCCTTCCACGTTATCCGCATCAGGTGGCAATCCCAGGCCACCACTCTGGAGACGCTGGCAGAACTCCGTCTGGGCAAATACTCCTCCATCCGACATCCGGCCATTCTTCCCCACGTCCACATATAAAAAATCATAGTGTGCCGACACCACCGCCATTAAAACAATACTGTGGAACCCCTTATAATTAAAATAGTATGACCCCGAATGGGGTGGTGTGGACAATGTGGACATGTTTCCCATCTATAGCCCCTCCACAATTGGGAAAGTCCCAACGGCTGGCAAAATGGGATGCCACAGTCTGCCATTCCTGTGGCGTTGAAGGAAACTGGGGAATCAAACAAGAAAACCAAAATCAATTAATTTGGAAGCTAACATTGCAAGAAAATTAGACAATTAAAAACATTATTCCCCAGCATCAGTATAACATTCAATAATTTAATTCTTCTGGAATAACTAATATGGAAAGGCACACTTATCAGATTGCTCACCCCCTCTGATGGAACATTGATTACATTTTAGGGGGTTGTGAAATCCCTAAAAAAGATTACTTTTAGGACACGCAGGAATTTAGGGACTAAAAAGGCTACAAGACTGCAGTTGTCGCACTCTGCAGGTGCAGTTGCTAACCAGCTTACAGTAAATGAGGTAATGTAAAAAGGCATTCATGTTGCAAGGAGTACACAATCACATGCAAGGGCAATTAATGAAAACACTTTGAGGCTTGCATATGATTTGATGATGGAAATCAGCAGAGCTTCTGCTCATTTACTAAAGCACTGGAACAAATGCACTTGTAGAGTGCACATGCATTTTGCAAACTGCAACATATATTTGCTTTAGACAAATCAACACCACAGAACATTCAAGAAAATTTTTACGAGGGTGGGGGGGGTTGTGAAATCTAGATAATTGCTAATTAGCAGCACACTATTTGGAGTGAGTTTAGGTGGGGGTGGGGGGGGGGGGTTGGGAAATCTAGATAATTGCTAATTAGCAGCACACTATTTGGAGTGAGTTTAGGTGGGGGGGGGGGGGGGAAATCTAGATAACTGCTAATTAGCAGCACACTATTTGGAGTGAGTTTAGGTGGGGGGGTTGGGAAATCTAGATAATTGCTAATTAGCAGCACACTATTTGGAGTGAGTTTAGGGGGGGGGGTTGGGAAATCTAGATAATTGCTAATTAGCAGCACACTATTTGGAGTGAGTTTAGGTGGGGGAGGTTGGGAAATCTAGATAATTGCTAATTAGCAGCCCACTATTTGGAGTGAGTTTAGGTGGGGGTGGGTGGGGGGGTTGGGAAATCTAGATAATTGCTAATTAGCAGCACACTATTTGGAGTGAGTTTAGGTGGGGGTGGGTGGGGGGGTTGGGAAATCTAGATAATTGCTAATTAGCAGCACACTATTTGGAGTGAGTTTAGGTGGGGGGGGGGTTGGGAAATCTAGATAATTGCTAATTAGCAGCACACTATTTGGAGTGAGTTTAGGTGGGGGGGGGTTTGTGAAATCTAGCTAATTGCTAATTATAAGCACACTAAATACACCCAAACAAAATACATTCAAAATGAGTAGACTAGGTGGATATGTTCCCATCACTTCATGCTGGGAAGGTTATTGAAGGAAAATATACATGCATGACAAAAAATAACAGGAAAAAAATCCAGCATGTGTGAGGATAAAAAGGGGACATTCACACTATATTGCAATGATGGTAAGTAGTGTTTGAAGCAAGAAATACATTACATTATCATTATTAGATTACATAAAAGAACATGTGATGCTAATAAAAGAAAAATATCTTACCTTAATATAGTCCTTCTGCAGGACCTGGATGATGGCAGAACAGGTCTCTGGGATAATGATCCCCAGAGCCTGGGGGGAGATGCCTGTCGAGAACTTAAGGTCCTGCAGGCTTCTCCCTGTGGCCAAATACCGCAAGGTAGCGACCAGCCTCTGCTCCGGAGTGATGGCTTGCCTCATGCAGGTATCCTGCCTGCTGATATAGGGGGTCAGCAAAGCCAACAAACGGTCAAAAACGGGGTCCGTCATCCGGAGAAAGTTCCTGAAATCCTCAGGATTATTCTCACGGATCTCACGGAGCAAAGGCATGTGACAGAACTGGTCACGCTGAAGCAACCAATTCTTGGTCCATGAACTCCTCCTCGCCCTGTTCATGGACTGGTCTTGGGCTGAAGAATAAACTACAGCACCAAGCACATACAATGCACGAGCTCGACGACGAGTACGTACAGGTAACATGGTTTCAAAACGGTCGGCTGGTCAGAACGCACTAAACAGAACGCACTGAAGAACAGCAAGGCCTGTGAAGAACGACCTGAAAATCAGGAACGAGCGGCCAATAAAACAAAGATTTCTCAATGCCAACTGACCAAACGCACTGAAAAGCAGATACAAACCTCACAAGCACAGACTGAACAACAGTTAAAACGAACTGAAAAATACGAGTCTCACAAGCGCGAATCGTCTCTCACCAAACTTCTACTAACACGAGATAAACACGAGATTAGCAGAAGGAGCCCAAAGGGTGTCGTACGGGCTATTGAACTTCCGTTTTATAGTCTCGTCGGACTTGGTGTACGTCACCGCGTACTAGGCTGTCGTACTTTTGTGTGGTCGTGTGTAGGCAAGTCCGTTCGTAAGAAAGTCTGCCGCAAGTCCGCCTAAGGTACGTCGGAAGTATGTCGGACAGGCTGTCGGACTTTTGTAGACGAAAAGTCCGACCGTGTGTACGCGGCATAATGGTTTGGTTTGATATGCTGCTGAGGAACATATAGTAATGGGAGCAGGGAGGGGGGAGAGGCTGGTAGGAGAATGACCAGGGGTGGGTGCCTAGCAAGGCCGGCTGGTAAGAGGTAGGCAGCTGGCAAGGAAATTAAACCTAAGATGGTCTGCAGCGATGAGAACTATGTGTGCATCCTCAGATTCGTGGGCAAGTCATAAAGTGCAAATGTCACTGATTAGTAAAGTTCACATGATAGTGATTCGCAGAAAGTAATTGAAGTCACAATTCCCAGCGTACAGTAGCAGTTTCCTGTGTTATTCACTAAGTGCAGTGATATACGATGTACAGTAATCCTGTGTACTTATGGCAATAATGTGCATCAACATCCAGATGTATATATGCATCTATGGAAGCCTGCTAGGAGTGCTCATACGTTACCACCCATAGAAGGCTGGTCCGGGATCGGATCCTGTAAGATAGTAGCGGTATTCAAGGGACATGAGGGGCGGCAAGATTCCGGCAGCTAGCAGTAGCGGTCACAGTGTGTTGGCATTCCTCTTACGGTGTGGGAACATCTTCCATGTTTCAAAACTCCTAGGTGGCTCAAATCAGTTTCAGCATATGCTGTGGCGCTCAGTTAATGCCTCACAGGTGTTCAGCTCCCCTAGCTCAACCTGGTCCATGGATCGTGACAGCGCCATTGATGACGTCAATGCGTTTCGCTGGAGCTTAGTAGCGTAGCTTCATCCTGGACGTTTGATTGGTGGAGCTGACACACACCTTTATATTATGGTGTGTTAACATAGACATATGCAATCAGGAGTGTGGTTTGGCGGAGAACGATATCTCAGGCAATGGAGCGATGTAAATCGTAGAGTTCGCTCATTATTGGCAATATACCTCGGATATAGTAAGAACGGGCACAACTAGATTGCGGCCAAATCCTTTACTTTATGGGGTCTTTTGCAGATCGTTTCACATAATGTGTATGGGGTATAAGTAAATATATAATAAAGTGCATAATAGTATATGACAAGGAGGAAGGAGGAAGGGGAAGGGGAAGAGACATGAGGTCACAGAAAGAGAGACCAGTATACATGACAGAGAGGACGACATTAAGACGTGGAGTCATTTTTCAAAAGTTAAAGTCATTTAAATAATTCAAATTTTGACATTAGCCAATGTATTTACGTGAATTGATCAAATGGGAATTCTTAGTGGATGGTATCATAATTTAGATATAGAATGACTTTATCTAGGTTCCGAAGAAGGCCTGCAAGGTCGGGGTTCTTTGTGAATTCAGATTTGACAAGCATGTCTCCTAAGTTTCTGGCCCGTCGGGCCACCAACTTGGGTGAGGTACCGACTATATTGAGTAACCCTGGGGAATTGGTGAGAACCCCCCAGTGTTTCTCCAGAATGGAGCGAACCTCCTTCCACTGGGGACCAAAAGTAGTGATTAACCTGGTTTGGTCACAAGCCGCCTGGTTAGGGGCAGCAGAACCAGGTGAGTGTAGCGTAAGTAGGCTGTCACGGTCCCTCACTGCTGCTTTTTGTCTTGCTTTCCTAATTTGTCTATGCGAGTAACCGCATTCGCGGAACCTCGCATTGAGTTTTAAAGATTCTCTTCTGTAATCGCTGGTCTTGGTGCAGTTTCTTTTAATTCGTAAGAATTGCCCCACCGGAATGCCATTCTTTAGCCAGTGGGGGTGGTGGCTACTGGCACTTAGAACAGTGTTTGCGGACGTTTCTTTACGGAACGTGCAAGTAAACAGACGGCCATTTTGAAAGGTGATCAATAGATCAAGGAAGGGCAAGTTGGTCCGGTTAAAGTTGTACGTCAACCTTATGTTGCGTTGATTGGTATTCAGTTGGATCATAAAGTCATGTAGATCTTCAGTGGTGCCCGTCCAGATCATGAGGACATCGTCAATGTACCGCAGCCAGGTATGTACCTGGCTGCGGTACATGGACGAGGTGTAAACTTCTTCCTCTACCCAGAGCCCTAAACGGAGGCAGGCATAGGCCGGAGCCCATGCTGCCCCCCATAGAAGTGCCCCGGATTTGCTGATAATAAGTGGTCAGAAACTGAAAATAGTTGTTAAGTAATGCAAAATCCAGTATTTCCACTAGGAATTCATTTTGTGGTCCGGATTCTGGATACCATTGTTCCAGGAAAATCTTAACTGCATTGATTCTGCATTCATGTGGGATCGAAGTGTACAGGGACTCAACATCGATCCCGACCAGCAGGACTTCATCCAAGTGTTCCAAGTCCTCTAGTTTTGAAATCCTGGCCAGGACATGTCGAGTGTCCTGTACATAGGATTTTAGGTTGGTGACCATGTCTTTCAGCAGGGAGTCCAAGTACCTACCAATTTTCTCTAGGGGGCCTTGGCAGGCCGATACTATCGGCTATCCTGGCGGGTTCTTTAAATTCTTATGAATTTTAGGAATAATATAGAAGGTAGGCACGTTGAACTCCTCCTTGTCTTTAAACGTTTCCAATCGTCGACTTCATGACAGCAACACCATGATTCACACAGAGTTCCTAAATGGAAGTAACTCTGTGTGAATCATGGTGTTGCTGTCATGAAGTTGATTGTGGAAGAGGAAAGAATTCAGTTGACTTCATTACAGGAACAGATTGAGGAAAGCGCACGAGGATTGGAAACGTTTAAAGACAAGGAGGAGTTTATTAAACAGAATGAAAACCTGAAAAAGGAAATTGAAAAAGTTCAACTCAACCTTAAAATAACCAAAGTAAATTTAAGCAAGATACAATCGACTTTGAAAAAGACGAAGCCTTTGACCTGACAATTCGACGTGGACGTAGTAGATCCAAAAGTCGAGGACGGGGTCAACAATCTAGACAAAGTAGACACAAATCCCAAAGCGACTCAGAAGACGAGACAGCTAAAACAGTGACTTTTTTAACAAACAGTCAAAAACAACCAAGGAAAGGACAAACACCAGGAGCCAAAAAAGAAAGTGATACAGTCACCACAGTCAGTGACTACCCACCCAAAGATTGATATGAAGGTAGTAAACTTGTCTGATTTTGAACTGACTCCAGACCACATAAGCCTACTACAGAAAGGCCTGTCCTTTTCCCCTGTCTCCAATATGGACGAATTCATGGTATATAAGGACATAGCACTGTTTTTGAGGAAAGTCTTTTTACAATCACTTTATACTGGCGAGATACCCCTATAGAAACGACTTTATTCCTTAACACAGAAGACCAACAGATACTTGATATCCTAAACTCTCTTTTTCAAGAGAATGAAGGATCAACCCAAACGGAAGCCCCAATCAGAAGGAAGGCAAACCTACGAATCCGGTCCCAGAAAATGCCCCCCCTCTCTAAAAATAAATGGTTACAAATTTTTTTAGAACTTGTTCAGACTGACCTTGAGAAGATCAACTGGACTCAAAAGACCGTCGACAATTTAACCATTGATGAAAGACGAGCACTTAATGACCTCCAGAAAAGACAGAATATTGTTATCAAAAAGAGTGACAAAGGTGGTAAAGTAGTTTTGTTGAATCAACAACACTATGAGAAAGAAGTAAAGCGCTTACTAAGTGATAAATCCACCTATAGGAAACTCGACAGTAATCCTTTTCCTCACCTTGTTAAGGAATTAAACAACAAACTGGTAGTGGCTAAAGACGAAGGTTTGCTGACACAACATGCTGACACAATGGCTAAAGAATGGCATTCTGGTGGGGCAATTCTTACGAATTAAAAGAAACTGCACCAAGACCAGCGATTACAGAAGAGAATCTTTAGAACTCTATGCGAGGTTCCACGAATGCGGTTACTCGCATAGACAAATTAGGAAAGCAAGACAAAAAGCAGCAGTGAGGGACCTTGACAGCCTACTTGCGCTATACTCACCTGGTTCTGCTGCCCCTAACCAGGCGGCTTGTGACCAAACCAGGATAATCACTACTTTTAGTCCCCAGTGGAAGGAGGTTCGCTCCATTCTGGAGAAACACTGGGGGGTTCTCACCAATTCCCCAGGGTTACTCAATATAGTCGGTGCCTCACCCAAGTTGGTGGCCCGACGGGCCAGAAACTTAGGAGACATGCTCGTCAAATCTGAATGCACAAAGAACCCGTTCCCCTGCAACAAATGTCAGATTTGTCCATTCGTACATAGAACAGCTACCTTCTCTGATGCCCTAGGAAAAGAACACTATGAAATACGAGACCTAATTAATTGCTCTACGTCCAGGGTTATCTATATGATAACTTGCCCTTGCCCCAAAATCTATGTGGGGAAAACAAAGAGACCTCTTAAAGTACACATTGGGGAGCACCTAAGGGAAATCAAAGATAAAGAAAAAATTCCTGAGAAACCACTAGCCAAACATTTCGCATTACAACATGGCAGAAGCACCATGGGAATGCAGGTAAAGGGCATATATGTGTTAAAGTTATCTAGCAGACGGGATGACTTTGATCGAGTGCTCCTACAAAAGGAGAAGTGGTGGGTGTACCGTTTAAAGTCCCTTGTTCCTCTAGGCCTAAATACCGAATTGAACTTACAGGCCTTCTTAGGAACCTAGATAAAGTCATTCTATATCTAAATTATGATACCATCCACTAAGAATTCCCATTTGATCAATTCACGTAGATACATTGGCTAATGTCAAAATTTGAATTATTTAAATGATTTTAACTTTTGAAAAATGACTTCACGTCTTAATGTCATCCTCTCTGTCATGTAATCTGGTCTCTCTTTCTGTGACCTCATGTCTCTTCCCCTTCCCCTTCCTCCTTCCTCCTTGTCACATACTATTATGCACTTTATTATATATTTACTTATACCCCACACACATTATGTGAAACGATCTGCAAAAGACCCCATAAAGTAAAGGATTTGGCCGCAAACTAGTTGTGCCCGTTCTGACTATATCCGAGGTAATGAGTGAACTCTACGATTTACATCGCTCCATAGCCCGAGATATCGTTCTCCGCCAAACCACACTCCTGATTGGATATGTCTATGTTAACACACCATAATATAAAGGTGTGTGTCAGCTCCACCAATCAAACGTCCAGGATGAAGCTACGCTAGTAAGCTCCAGCGAAACGCATTGATGTCTTCAACGGCGTTGTCACGATCTACGGAGCAGGTTGAGCTAGGGGAGCTGAACAGCTGTGAGGCACGAACTGAGCGCCACAGCATATGCTGAAACCCATTTGGGCCGCCTAGGAGTTTTGAAACAGATGTTCCCACACCGTAAGAGGAATGCCAACACACTGTGACCGCTACTGCCGGAATCTTGCCGCCCCTCAATACCTATGGGTGGTAACGTATGAGCACTCCTAGCAGGCTTCCATAGATGCATATATACATCTGCATGTTAATGCACATTATTGCCATAAGTACACCGGATTACTGTACATCGTATATCACTGCACTTAGTGGATAACACAGGAGGCTGCTACTGTACGCTGGGAATTGTGACTTCAATTACTTTCTGCGAATCACTATCATGTGAACTTTACTAATCAGTGACATTTGCAATTTATGAACAGGCTTGAAATGAGAAGATCTGGATGCCGCACACCGGATGTAGTAAAAAACTTGACTTTATTAGGAAGATGGGATCATCAAAAATACAAGACCATCATGCAGAAGGTACAGGATTAGCTGACGCGTTTCGCACTCGGAGCTGAGTGCTTACTCATAGCTCAGTGACATTTGCAATTTATGACTTGCCCATGAATCTGAGGATGCACACATAGTTCTCATCGCTGCAGACCATCCTAGGTTTAATTTCCTTGCCAGCTGCCTACCTCTTACCAGCCGGTCTTGCTAGGCACCCACCCCTGGTCATTCTCCTACCAGCTTCTCCCCCCTCCCTGCTCTGATTACTATATGTTCCTCAGCAGCATATCAAACCAAACTATTACATATCCATTTATTAATACATGGTTGCAACACCACTGTGTGATTGCACTGAGTTGATTGGACTACCATTACTGCTGAATAGGGATGAGCTTCGTGTTCGAGTCGAACCCATGTTCGACTCGAACATCGGCTGTTCGGTAGTTTGTTGAATTCCGAACGTTATGGGCCGTTCGCGCCAAATTCGTGTGGCGCGTCACGGCCCATAATTCACTGTGGCATCGCAGTGCATTGCTGGCTGATGATTGGCCAAGCATGCACTATGACCCGCATGTTTGGCTAATCACAGCATCATCGGTAGAGAGAGCTGTAATTGGCCAAAGCCAGGGTGGCTTTGGCCAATTATGGCTCAGGGGGTTTAGAACACTATATAAGGCCGCCTGCACAGTGGCCATGTGTAGTGTGTGTTCCAGCGTTGAGATACATAGATAGACAGAGAAACAGTGTCACTTCATTTGAGTTAGCTAGATTAGGCAGGACAATCAGTGAGTTAGCTGCACTTACAGTGTATTGTGTATATATATGCATCCCAGGTGTTGCATATATATATATATATATATATATATATATATATATATATATATATATATATACTGTATTCAGTTTAGCTAGATCCGTTCCTGTTATCTTCCTACTGACAGGCAGGCTTGTCTTGTTACAGTATTTACAGCTACCTGAAGAAAATTGCTGGTGTTCTTTTGATCCTATTAGTACCACAGTCAGGCAGCTAGACTATTTACAGTTAGTGTAGTGCGTCCTGCTCACAGTGTTCAGCAAAAACTACAAGTTAGTGTAGTGAGACCTCTGCACAGTGTTCAGCTAAAGCTACAAGTTAGTGTAGTGCGTACTACTCACAGTGTTCAGCTAAAACTACCAGTTAGTGTAGTGAGACCTCTGCACAGTGTTCATCTAAAGCTACAAGTTAGTGTAGTGCGTCCTGCTCACAGTGTTCAGCTAAAACTACAAGTAAGTGTAGTGAGACCTCTGCACAGTGTTCATCTAAAGCTACAAGTTAGTGTAGTGCGTCCTGCTCACAGTGTTCAGCTAAAACTACAAGTTAGTGTGGTGCGTCCTCCTCACTGTGTTCAGCTAAACCTACAAGTTATTTTTTGCGAGCTCTGCACAGTGTTCATCTAAAGCTACAAGTTAGTGTAGTGCGTCCTGCTCACAGTGTTCAGCTAAAACTACAAGTTAGTGTAGTGAGACCTCTGCACAGTGTTCATCTAAATCTACAAGTTAGTGTAGTGCGTCCTGCTCACAGTGTTCAGCTAAAACTACAAGTTAGTGTAGTGAGACCTCTGCACAGTGTTCATTTAAAGCTACAAGTTAGTGTAGTGCGTCCTGCTCACAGTGTTCAGCTGAAACTACAAGTTAGTGTAGTGAGACCTCTGCACAGTGTTCATCTAAAACTACAAGTTAGTGTAGTGCATCCTGCTCACAGTGTTCAGCTAAAACTACAAGTTAGTGTAGTGAGACCTCTGCACAGTGTTCATCTAAAGCTACAAGTTAGTGTAGTGCGTCCTGCTCACAGTGTTCAGCTAAAACTACAAGTTAGTGTAGTGAGACCTCTGCACATTGTTCATCTAAAACTGCAAGTTAGTGTAGTGCGTCCTCCTCACAGTGTTCATCTAAACCTACAAGTTATTTTTTGCGAGCTCTGCACAGTGTTCATCTAAAGCTACAAGTTAGTGTAGTGCGTCCTGCTCACAGTGTTCAGCTAAAACTACAAGTTAGTGTAGGGAGACCTCTGCACAGTGTTCATCTAAAACTACAAGTTAGTGTAGTGCATCCTGCTCACAGTGTTCAGCTAAAACTACAAGTTAGTGTAGTGAGACCTCTGCACAGTGTTCATCTAAAGCTTCAAGTTAGTGTAGTGAGACCTCTGCACAGTGTTAATCTAAAGCTACAAGTTATTGTGGTGCGTCTTCCTCACAGTATTCAGCTAAACCTACAAGTTATTTTTTTACGAGCTCTGCACAGTGTTCAGCTAAAGCTACCTGTAGAAGGTTGGTGGTGTTCTCATACTACAGGCAGGCAGTTGATTTTGCTAGCTGCAGTATCAGTACAATAAAAGAGGGCAAGCAGGCTCTGTGTCTAGTGCTGGTCGTGGAGACGGTGCATCCTCATCAGCACGTGGCCGTGGGACACGCTTGGCCTTTTTTTCGGCAGCTGGCCATGTTGAGCCGCAACATGCGGAAGACTTGGTCGAGTGGATGACCAAGCCGTCCTCATCCTCTTCATCCTCTCTCACCCATGCTCAGGGTACTTTGTCTGGCAAAGCAGCGGCCTCTTCCCTCGGCTCAATGTCATCAGTGACTCCTTCCCTAGCCCCACCATGTCCTCCTGAGGAGTCCCTCGAACTGTTTGACCACAGTGTTGGGTACATGCTCCAGGAGGATGCCCAGCGTTTGGAAGGCTCTGATGATGATACTGAGCTCAATGAAGGCAGTAACGTGAGCACGGACAGAGGGGGTGTCCAAGAAGGACAGCAATCTGGCAGTCATGCTCCCCCTGCTGCAGCATACTGCCAGGTTTGCTCCAGTGATGAGGAGGGAGGGGATGATGAGGTCACTGACTCAACGTGGGTGCCTGATAGGAGAGAGGAGGAGGAGGAGGCGGCACATCACCAACAAGGCAGGATGCCCTCCAGGGGCCAGCCTAAGGGCAGCACACTGACTGCATCACACCCCAAAGCTCCACATGTGCAGGGCGCTGCAGTCTCTGCGCGTTATTCAAAAAGTTCTTTGGTGTGGGCCTTTTTTGAGACGAGTGCATCAGATCGCACCACTGCTATTTGCAACATATGTCTCAAGCGTATCTCGCGTGGCCAAAACATCTCCCGCTTGGGTATCACATGCTTGACCAGACATATGTTGACCTGCCATGCAGTTAGTTGGCAAGTGTATCTAAAAGACCCACACCAAAGAACAAAGAGGACCTCTCCTTGCTCCTTATCAGGTGAGATCTCCAACCCCACTATACCTTCAGTCCTCTCTGAGACCTGCACTGAGAGGAATGAAGGTGTAGGATTAGGTGTGTCACAGCCAAGTACTTGTGGGCAATCTGCTTTCGGTACACCGACGTCAGATTGTACCAGGCAAATTTCCCTGCCCCAGCTGCTGCACCGCCGAAAGAAGTTTGCTCCCAGCCATCCACATGCCCAGCGGTTGAATGCTAGCTTGGCAAAATTGCTAGCACTTCAACTGCTGCCTTTTCAGTTGGTAGACTCTGCCCCCTTCTGTGAGTTTGTGGAATGTGTGGTTCCTCAGTGGCAGGTACCCAAACACCACTTTTTCTCACGGAAGGCGATTCCGGCTCTCTACCGGCATGTGGAAGGCAATGTCCACGCCTCACTGGACAGGGCGGTCAGAGGTAAGGTGCATATTACCACTGACTCATGGTCCAGCAGGCATGGACAGGGACGTTACCTAAGTTTCATGGCGCATTGGGTGACTCTGCTGGCAGCTGGGAAGGATGCAGTACAAGGTGCAGTAGTGTTGGAGGTTGTTCCGCCACCACGCCTCCAAAATGCCACTACTAATGATTGTGACACATCTCTCTCCTCCACCCCCTCCTCTTCTTCTTCCTCCATGGCCTCTTCCTGTGCTTTGTCCTCGGAACCAGCGGTGCTCCGTAGCCGTTCAAGGGGCTACGCAAGTACGCAGGCCAAAAGATGCCATGCGGTGCTTGAGCTGGTGTGCTTTGGGGGACAGGAGCCACACAGGGCAGAGGTTCTGTCAGCTCTGCAGGGGCAGGTTCAGAGGTGGTTGACACCACACCAACTTAAGGCAGGAATGGTGGTTTGCGACAATGGCACCAACCTCCTCTCTGCCCTCTGACAGGGACAAATGACCCATGTGCCCTGTTTGGCTCACGTCCTTAACTTGGTGGTGCAGCGGTTCTTGGGCAGGTACCCGGGCTTACAGGATGTCCTGAGGCAGGCCAGGAAAGTCTGTGTGCATTTCCGCCAGTCATATAATGCCAGTGCTCGGCTGGCGGACCTCCAAAAGGAGTTTAACCTGCCCAAGAACTACCTAATCTGTGACATGCCCACCAGATGGAACTCAATGTTGGCCATGCTGCAGTGGCTGCACACGCAGCAGAGGGCCATCAATGAGTGCCTGTGTGACTATGGCACCAGGACAAGGTCAAGGGAGCTTGGTTTTTTTCTCCACGCCAGTGGGCCATGATCCACGTTACAAGGGTAAGGTTGCGGACCTTATCTTGCCATCGCAGAGGGAGCAGAGGATGAAACATCTTCGGGAGGCCTTGCAGAAAGGTCTGTGCAACTCGTTCCCAGAGACTGGGAGGTTTTACAAACTCCTGTTTCTGGACAACGTGTTGCTGTGGCTTTGGTCAGTCAAAGAAGGAGCTGTGGAGAAAGTGGCCGTCTGACCGATGCGTTCAGACAATTTTTTGGTCCGCAGCCCCAAGGTATGATCGGTTTCAGCAACCATCGCCAGCGTCTGTTTTACATGGTGCAGGAATACCTAGGGGCAAGATCTGACTTGGACACCTTTCCCACCGAAAATCCTCTGGGTTACTGGGTCTTGAGGATGGATCACTGGCCAGAGCTTGCACAGTATGCAATTGAGCTACTGGCCTGTCCTGCATCCAGCATTCTTTCGGAACGCACATTCAGTGCTGCTGGAGGCTTTGTAACTGATCACAGGGTGCGTCTGTCCACCGACTCGGTCGATCGACTGACCTTCATAAAAATGAATCAGTCTTGGATCACCACCAGCTACCAAGCACCTGATGCTGATGTAACCGAATATTTTTTTTTTAAATCTCAGATCCCTTTAAAGACTGCCTATGCTGATGCTGAGTGACTATCCTGAGTAATTATCCTCTTCCTCCTCGATGATCACGCTGATCGCTTGTAAGAACATTTTTGGTCATGTAATTACAATTTTTGATGCAATACTTTGCAGCAGGGCTCGTTCCTGCGTTCCAACTAGAGTATCTGTGAGAGGTTGCAGTGTTGTGGCACCAGCACCAGTGCCTAAGGCCTAATTTTTCTGCCCCTGTTCGACAGGGGCATGTAATTACAATTCTTGATCTAATATTTCACAGCAGGGCCCATTTCTGCACCCACCAAGAGCGAGTGAGGACTTACAGTGTTGTGGCACCAGCACCACCACCACCACCAAAGGCCCAATTTTTCTACCCTTGTTCAACAGGGGCATGTAATTACAATTCTTGATCTAATATTTCACAGCAGGGCCCGTTTCTGCACCCACCAAGAGCAAGTGAGAACTTACAGTGTTGTGGCACCAGCACCACCACCACCACCAAAGGCCCAATTTTTCTGCCCTTGTTCAACAGGGGCATGTAATTACAATTCTTGATCTAATATTTCACAGCAGGGCCCGTTTCTGCACCCACCAAAAGTGAGTGAGGACTTACAGTGTTGTGGCACCAGCACCACCACCACCACCAAAGGCCCAATTTTTCTGCCCCTGTTAAACAGGGGCATGTAATTACAATTCTTGATCTAATATTTCTCAGCAGGGCCCTGTGAGGGCTTACAGTGTTGTGGCCACAACAACACCTAAGGCCCAAATTTCTGCTGAGTATATAGGGCAGGCCCCTACTTTCAAACATCTAACTTACAAATGACTCCTACTTGCAAAGAAGAAGAAGACAACAGGAAGTGAGATGAAATCTACCCCTAGAAAGGGAAATTCTCTCCTGTAAGAGTTAATATGGGAAAAACATTTCTCCTTTCCACTGATGCTTTATCACCAATCCTTGTTCCACAAAAAACCCCAAATTTTTAAAAAATATTTGTCATTGGGACAAAAAGTGAGATGAAATCTTCTGAAGAGGAGGACAGACAGCAAAACAAATGTCACAGGGGTGATAACCCTTCCCTCTGTTTTCCAAAAAGCTTAAAAAAGACTTTTTGGCTGGAGCTAAACATGTTAAAAATGTACCCGTTCAAAATTACAAACAGACTCTACTTAACAACAAACCTACAGTCCCTGTCTTGTTTGCACCGCCTGTATACTGCTGTTCAGAGTACAGAGCCTGTATACTGCTGTTTCCTTTTTTAATTTGGGTGCGGGGTTCCCCTTAATATCCATACAAGACCCAAAGGGTCCATTCGCAGGTTCTGGTGCAAACCGAACTGGGGGGTGTTCGGCTCATCCCTACTGCTGAACAACATATTCAGTCCGGACCGTGTCAGTGCTGTCGTGTGTGTTTTTTGTCTTACATGTTGTCTCGTTTTTTAGCATCATTTTTGATACTGAGGTTTTTGCACTAACCATACTGTGTTTGCCCCTATTCCTGAATGCCTCAATATGTCATGTTGATTTTGATTTTAATATATACCCAATAAATTGTTACATTTTATATCCCTTCTGATCAATAATTGCTGAAGTAACCGCTTTTCCACTCGATATCCTATATACCGAGAATTACCTTCCCCTTCCGCTTCCCCTTGTCCACTGAGTATATGCACAGTACATGTTGGTATTCATGGTTCCCTCAATGAACTCTAGCTCCCCAGTGCTGGTAGCACTCATGCAGCCCCAGACCATGACACTCCCACCCCCATGCTTGACTGTAGGCAAGACACACTTGTTTTTGTACTCCTCACTTGGTTGCCGCCACACAAGCTTGACACAATTGAACAAAATAAATGTAATTTGGTCTCATCAGACCACAGGACATGGTTCCAGTAAGCCATGTCCTTAGTCTGCTTGTCTTCAGCAAACTGTTTGTGGGCTTTCTTGTGCATCATCTTTAGAAGAGGCTTCCTTCTGGGACGACATCCATGCAGAACAATTTTATGCAGTGTGGGGCATATGGTCTGAGCACTGACAGGCTGATCCCCCACCCTTCAACCTCTGCAGCAATGCTGGCAGCACTCATACGTCTATTTCCAAAAGACAACATCTGGATTTGACACTGAGCATGTGCACTTAACTTCTTTGGTCGACCATGGCAAGGCTTGTTCTGAGTGGAACCTGTCCTGTTAAACCTCTGTATGGTCTTGGCTACCATGCTGCAGCTCAGTTTTAGGGTCTTGGCAATCTTCTAGGCCATCTTTATGTAGAACAACAATTCCTTTTTTCAGATCCTCAGAGAGTTCTTTGCCATGAGGTGCCATGTTGAACTTCCAGTGACTAGTATGAGAGAGTGAGAGCAATAACACCTCCTTAAAAGTGTCACTGATGCATGCATTGTCACTGCTCACCATCCTTGTGGCCTCCTCAAATGGTGACAGGACAGTGCATGCATCCTTGATCAGTAGCCACTGGTGCGGCAAAAAGAAGCCAAGCTCCCCTAACCCTGTCCTGGTGCCATATGTGCACATGTACACATTAATGGCCCTCTGATGTGTGTGCAGCCGCTGCAGCATTGCCAACATTGAGTTCCACCTGGTGGGCCTATCACAAATGAGGAGGTTGGTGGGCAGGTTGCATTCCCTTTGAATGTCATCCAGCCGAGCACTGGCATTGTATGACTTGCAGAAATGGCCACAGACTTTTCTGGCCTGCCTCAGGAGATCCTGTAAGCCTCGGTACCTGCTCAAGCACTGCTGCACCACCAAACTCAGGATGTGTGCCAAACATGGAACCTGTCAAGTGTCTCTGTCACTGAGGGCAGAGAGAAGGTTGGTGCCATTGTCAATTACAACCATTCCTGGCTGAAGCTGGCGTGGCGTCAACCACCTCTGAGCCTGCCCCTGCAGATCTGATAGAATCTCTGCCCCAGTGTGGCTCCTGTCCCCTAGGCAGACCAACTCAAGCACCACATGGCATCTTTTAGCCTGACTGCTTGTGTAGCCCCTTGAATGCTTATGGAGCACCGCTGGTTCAGAGGACAAATCTGCAGAAGAGGCCATAGAGGAAGAGGAAGAGGAGGGGGTGGAGGAGAGAGCTGTGGCAGAATCACCACTAGTATTTTGGAGGTGTGGTGGAGGAACAAGCTCCAACAGCAATGAACCCTGTCCTGCATTCTTCCCAGCTGCCAGCAGAGTTTCTCAGTGCACCATCAAGGAAAGGTAACGCCCCTGCCCATGCCTGTTGAACCATGAGTCATTGGTAATATGAACCTGTCCAACAAGGCCAAAACATTGCCTTCCACATGCCGGTAGAGAGTCGGAATGGCATTTTGGAACCTGCCACTGAGGTACAGCACATTCCACAAATTCACAAAAGAGGGCAGAGTCTATGAGCTGAAAAGGCAGCAGTTGCAGTGCTAGCAATTTGGCAAAGCTAGCATTTAGACGCTGAGCATGTGGATGGCTTGGACCGAATTTCTTTTTACAGTTCAGCAAATGGGGTAGGGAAATTTGCCTGCTAAAATCAATTGGTGGTGTACTGCTAGCAGATTGACTGCAAGTACTTGGAACACCTATTGCTATACCTTCATTCCTCTAAGTGCAGGTTTTTGAGAGGACTGGAGGTATAGTAGGGTTGGAGATCCCAGATGAGGAGCAAGGAGAAGTCTGCCTTTTTCTTTGACCTGGGTCTTTCAAGTGCTGTTGCCAACGGTCTGCATGGCAGGTCGTCATAATTCTGGTCAAGCATGTGGTGCACAAGCGGCTGCTGTTCTGGCCATGCTTGATCCACTTCAGACAGGTTGCAAACAGCAATGGTGCAATCTGCTGCATACGTGTTGAAAAAGGCCCACACCAAGGAATTTTTTAAAGTCAGCGGGGAGTCAGCAAGGGCCCTGCACCTGCGAAGCTCTGTGGTGTGATGCAATAGGGTGGCTGCCCTTAAGCTGCCCCCTAGACGACATCCTGCCTCATTGAAGTTGTGCCTCCTCCTCTCTTTTCTCAGGCATCCAAGTACAGTCAGTGACCTCATCATCCCCTCCCTCCTCATCACTGGAGCAAACTTATCAGTATGCACATTGTCTGTCTGTGGCACCCCCTCTCTTTAGGCTCACGTTACTCCCTTCCTCAACCTGGGAACCAACGTTGGAGCCTTCAAATGGCAGCAGCAGTTCCAGCAGCATGTACCCGACACTGTGGTTGAAAAATTATGGGGAATCCTCCATGCACGCTGGTGGGGCTACGGAAGGAGTGACTGTGGACAAGGAGCTGGTGGAATAGGCTACTTTGGCAGCTGCGTTGGATGGCAAACTACTCTGAGCCTGGGTGACAGAGGATCAGGAGGATGAGGACGGCTTTGTTATCCACTCCACCAACTCTTCTGCATGTTCTGGCTCAATAACACGGCCAGCAACAGAAAAAAAGGACAAGCGTGCCCCATGGCCACCTGCAGAGGATGCACCATGTCTATGACCACTACTGTTGACTATAGACACAGAGGCTGTTTGCCCTTTTTTTAGTGGCCTGTGAGCATCTGCCTTTCCTTGGTGACCTTCCGGACATGATGTATTTTTTTGTTTTGCAACACCACACTACACTGTATTAGATACTGTGTACACCACCTGAAATGTATTAGAAACTGTACACACAATATGAGATACTGTGTACACCACCACAAATGTAGTAGAAACTGTACACACTGTATTAGATACTGTGTACACCTCCTGCACTGTATTAGAAACTGTACAATGTCTGCACTGTATTGTATACTGTGTACACCACCAGAAGTGTAGTAGAAACTGTGCACACTGTATTAGATACTGTGTACACCGCCTGCACTGTATTAGAAACTGTACTATGGCTACACTGTATTGTGTATTGTGTACACCACCAGAAGTGTAGTAGAAACTGTACACACTGTATTAGATACTGTGTACACCGCCAGAAAAGTAGTAGAAACTGTACACACTGTATTAGATACTGTGTACAATGCCTGAAGTTTATTAGAAACTGTACACACTGTATTAGATACTGTGTACACTGCCTGCACTGTATTAGAAACTGTACAATGGATGTACTGTATTTTATACTGTGTACACCACCAGAAGTGTAGTAGAAACTGTACACACTGTATTAGACACTGTGTACAGTGCCTGCACTGTATTAGAAACTGTACAATGGCTGCACTGTATTGTTTACTATGTACACCAACAGAAGTTTAGTAGACATGGTACACACTGTATTAGATACTGTGTACATCACCAGAAAAGTAGTAGAAACTGTACACACTGTATTAGATACTGTGTACCCCGCCTGCACTGTATTAGAAATTGTACTACGGCTGCACTGTATTGTGTACTTTGTACACCACCAGAAAAGTAGTAGAAACTGTACACACTGTATTAGATACTGTGTACACTAAATATGAAACAATGTCGCGCTACTAGTGATAAAACTTAAAAGTAGGTAAAAAATAGTAAAGCAGTTCCCCCATTAACAATAAGGGAACAAGAAAAAACCCGAAAGTAAACACCAGCCAGAGTCTCTTTATGAAACCCAGAAATAATATTTCCATGTTTGAAACATCCAGATACCTTCAAAATAATAAAATGTGTATCAGGCAGGAAATGAACAAATAACTGCATACACTTAGCAAACCATAAAACTGGGCTGTAAAACACTGCATGTCAAGATTTATTAATGAAAGCATTTATGTCCCATTCTATATTTAACCCATAGGGGGAGTAACACTTCAGCTGGTATATCCAGAAAGTCTCAAGTTGGGATACCCCTCTGATGCGTGGTCCCCCCCTCCAATGTGGGACAAATTTATCGATAATTTGGAACTTGGTGCCACTGGGATTTTTATCATGATGGTGCCCCCTTATAAATTATACCTGCTTTAGTAGGGAGTACTGGACCAAATATTGGGTCACTCTTTAAAATATTCCAATGATGGATAAGAATGGTTTTAACCTGTTTATGTTGGTCTGAGAACTGAGTGGCCAAGGACCATTTAAATTTATTGTCAGGAACTCATTTAGGTCGTTCTGTGACAAGCGTACCTCGGTCTAGTGAAAACATTCTCGCTATCTCTTCATCAATACTTGAAGACTGGTAACCTTTATCCACAAATCGTTGTTTGAGGAACTGGGGTTGTCTTAAAAAGTCCATAGAGTCTGTACAATTTCTTCCGATACGTAACAACTGGCTCCGGGGTATGGAATCAAGCCAGGGGCCATAATGGCAACTGTCAGTGGGGATGTATTCGTTTCTGTCCATCGGTTTAAAAAAAGTAGTAGTAACAAGGCGATAATCGACTATGGAGATCTCCAAATCCAAAAAATGGATGGAAACAGAGCTGACCTCATAGGTGAGGGCGATCCCTCTTTCGTTATTATTCAGGGTAGCCATGAAGTCATGTAAAGACTCTTCATCTCCTCTCCATAGGAGGAGGATGTCATCTATGTACCTGGCCCATAAGGTGAGCTCGGGTCGCTGCAGTGGATAGACGACATTCTCATCCCAAAGAGCCATAAAAAGATTGGCGAGGCTGGGGGCAAATTTAGCCCCCATTGCCACACCCTTCTTCTGTAGAAAAAATTGGTTATTGTACCAAAAATAGTTGGTCTGTGTGGCGAAGCGGAGAAGTTCCATAATGTACCCTTGTTGGACAGATGGAAGCTGTTCGCTAGTGGACAGGTAATATTCCACAGCCGCTAATACCAATCTATGTGGGATACACATGTACAAAGTCGTAACATCAGCTGTTACAAGAAGAAGGTCATCATGAACATCAATAGATTCTAAACGGCGAATCGTATCGCCTGTATCCCTTAGATATGATGGAACCGTGTGTACTAGCGGCTGCAAAAAAGTCGATATAACGGCCAATACGGGATGTTATTGAATCTATCCCACTAATGATAGGTCTTCCTGGGGGCTTGGTAGTGCTCTTATGTATCTTGGGGAGATAATACATAACTGGAATACGTGGGCCTACTGGTACTAGATAATCCCTTTCTTTCTTATCTAGAATCCCCTGGTGAAAACCGATTGATAAGGTCAACAAGATGTTTCTTAAATTCCTTAGTGGGGTCGCTGGGTAAGGCCATGTAGGTTTTATCATCACTAAGAATTCGACACATTTCTGTGTAATAATCTTTTTTGTCAAGAATTACCAAACCACCGTCCTTGTCCGCAGGGCGGATTACAAGATCGTTTTGTTCACATAGGGATTTCAGACCAATTGTGAGGTTCGGATGGTCATAAATCCATCTTTTAGCACCAAATCGCAAAAAACTTTTATAGATGGAGCTGTAACACTCGGGGGGTTAAAAAGAGAAGGGTTTGATCAACCAGAATGTACAACCTCATCCCTCTGTCCAGTAATGCTTCTAGGCTCAGAGGGGTTGGCCAAAAAATGCCTGTGTATGTTCAGTTTTCTTTTATATTTCTGGATATCAATAAAAGTCTCAAATTTGTTCAACTTCTTGGGGGGGGGGGCAAACTTGAGACCCTTATTCAATACATAAAGCTCCTCATCAGTAAACGTCACCTGATTTAAATTAAAAATACCACTGGCCTCTATTGTCTTTTTCTTTTTCCTAGCCCGCCTCCCCCCTCGGGTGCCTCGCTTGTATCTGCTCTTCGTTTTGAGCCTGTAAGCTCCCAAGGAAAATCCTCATGCTGGGGGGGGGTCAGGGTGGGGGTGACTGTAGGTGTATGGTGATCTGTCGAAATGGTTATATTCCCTTTCCATATATGGGTATTGTATATTTGATCTGTTCCGATGGGATTCTTCCCTTAAAGGTGAGAATCTGTTGTAAGTACGAATGGGAGTCTGATATGTATGGTACTGCTCTTGGTATTGGCCCTCATGTTGATTAAATTGGGGGATCTACCATGTGTGTGTGATTCTTGGTATCTGTAATTGTCGCTTCTCCCGTGGGAGGAACCTCTACCTCTATTTGTACCACCCCTTCTTTGATTTAGATGGGGAAAACTCTGTCTAGATGGATGATTAGGGGTGTAGGTTCTCCCGTTCTGACCCCTCTGCCCTTTCTGGGTGGTAGGATGATCAATTTTCCTCATGGTAGGTGCTTGTGTAGCCTGTACCAAGGGCTTTGATGGCTCCATCACCCCTCTTGGTTTGGGGGGAGTGATGTATCCATACCAGCTGGATCTGGGACCTCTATAGTAGTACCATTTTCTTTTTTCTGCCAATTGAACACAAGTTTATTCCCATAATCGTTGGCATCACGTGTGTACCCTTTTTTGCTTCTTCATACGTTGTTCTCTCTCTTCTTTCTCCAGCTGATTCTTAAGATTAGCTGAGGGAGAAATATACTCAGGAGACGATTTATGAGGAAGGAGTTGGTCCCTTAGCTCCTTGATCTCCCTATTTATCTTGGACAATCTGTCTCTTTTTTTGTCCACCAGGAAACCTAGCAAGCTAATGCCGGCCTCATTAAAATAATGGAACCAGGCTTCAGTCTCCACCTCATCCTGTTGGGGATAGATATCCCACCTAAGGCCTCTCGGGACCATGTGTTCCTTAGAATATTGCTCCAGGAACTCAATGTCCCATAATAAGTGAATTTGGAGACCATGAGACTTTTAAGTCGCATGAAAAAGCCTTCTACTTCTGTATTAGTATTCAGAGTAACAAACACTCCTTCAGTAACGAGGGAGCGAGTAGTACAGTATTCAAAAACATCCATATTGTGATACGGGGTGAAATAGTGGCAGCGACAGTGGGTAACTATAAAAGTGAAAGCAATAAATATGATACAATGTCGCGCTACTAGTGATAAAACTTAAAAGTAGGTAAAAAATAGTAAAGCAGCTAGCATAAACAGTATAGTAAACTGCACAAACAAGTGAAAAGATACAAAATGCGACGCTAGTGTGTAACAAAGTGCGAAAGTGAAGTGTCACCTCATGTGCAAATATAAAGCTGATATTAACTTGTAGGTCAGATATCAACGTGAACAATATACAACAACAAAAGGACAAACAAATCAGGAAAGTTTGTCACAGGTAAGTGAAAATGTCCATGTAAGACAGAAAAAAAAAACCAAAAAAAAACAAACCTGCAACTAAAACTGTCTGTGATAAACCAAAAAAATAGGAGATTCTTCAGTAAAATTAAATAAAGTCCCATATGTAGATGATGCCCGTAGATGATAGTAAATCAACCACTATATGTGACAGGAATAACCTCTTCATAAGATATTTGCCTCATCAAGATGGAAATATTGAAGGAATGGGTACGCTTACCATGAGAAGTGGACACACTCACCATATGGTGGTAGGTCAATCGGGTTTTTGGAATCAACAATCCGGCCGATATTTGATGGAAGGAGCTGGTGTGGAGATACGCCTCAATACTTCAGTCAAAATCCATGGTAAGCAAATGGTGTAGCTAGGACAGCCCGGCTAACGAACTTGGACTCCCATCCGATGGTCACACTTGATAGGATGTACGAACTCCAAATGGTGTCACATCAAACCATAAAAAAGGAAAGAAGAGAAGGGCCTCCAAAAATCCAAAAATAAAAATGTATTAAAACAGCGAAAGCTTAACAGTACATTCCACCTAGTCAGGTGGGTACAGGGAGTGATCACATAAAAAGTAAAGGATAAAAAGCAGTATCGTGTGGTGTCAGAAAGCACAAAAGCTCAGCAACCCGACATGTTTCGGACAAAAGTCCTTCAACTGGGGCATAAAACCTAGTGTTAGACACCACGCTATATAAAGACCTTAAAATTAACTAAGCAGCCAATCAGCTGGGAGTGCTGACATTGGGCAGGTAATATGACCAATCAGCGATCCTCTGCACACACACACCTTACTTCCTGGATGGTCATGTGACTATGTGAACCAATTACAGCCCTAGAACACCCACCCTCCGTGGTCACATGTGCGATGCCGCCTTAGCAACATCATTGTGCTCTAGTGTTTGTGTTCCAAGCCTCTTTCTCATTACAGGCATCAGCCTGTGAGCTGACAGGGCTGGGGAGATAACCACACCCACATGCCCAAAATAGGCAGAAACGTCATCACACTAAGAAGAACCAGCACTCGTGGCCCAATAGCCACTAATATAACAAGAGATGCAATTTGCAAGGTGGGCTCTACGGTGGCGCACAGGACAACAGAGGACAAGCATGCCTAGAGACACAGACCAAACCTAGATACAGGACGACGGTGTGAGGATCTGACTGCCAAATTGACATCACATGTAAACCTATAAAAGTGCATGATTGTTAGTAAACATTACTCCTATACATATCATTGTGGAAAAAAAATATATATTTATGGTCCATAGAAAAACTCTTGTTAATCAATATAATGCATCATAATCAAACAATGGTTGACAGAGAAAATTGAGTACTGTCCGTGATACTTGCACTAATTGCACTAATACGGCTACAATCAAAACAATGGTTGATAATACAAAAGAAAAGATGATTAGAAAAAGGTAAGTATCAGTGGGATGAGTGGTGTTATAATACACAGTTATTAACAATAAGGGAACAAGAAAAACCTTGAAAGTAAACACCAGCCAGAGTCTCTTTATGAGACCCAGAACTAATATTACCATGTTTGAAACATCCCGATACCTTCAAAATAATAAATTGTGT
The DNA here is from genome assembly GCF_042186555.1 of Aquarana catesbeiana. Taxonomy (NCBI): domain Eukaryota; kingdom Metazoa; phylum Chordata; class Amphibia; order Anura; family Ranidae; genus Aquarana; species Aquarana catesbeiana. The sequence continues at coordinate 179,622,023 of NC_133324.1, read as the reverse complement.
ATCAGGCAGGTTTCAAGGCTTTTCCTGTTCCCCCATTAACAATAAGGGAACAAGAAAAACCCAGAAAGTAAACACCAGCCAGAGTCTCTTTATGAAACCCAGAACTAATATTTCCATGTTTGAAACATCCCGATACCTTCAAAATAATAAAATGTGTGTCAGGCAGGAAATGAACAAATAACTGCATACGCTCAACAAACCATAAAACTGGGCTGTAAAACACTGCATGTCAAGATTTATCAATGAAAGCATTTATGTCCCATTCTATAGTTAACCCATAGGGGGAGTAACACTTCAGCTGGTATATCCAGAAAGTCTCAAGTTGAGATACCCCTTTGATGCGTGGTCCCCCCCTCCAATGTGGGGCAAATTTATCGATAATTTGGAACTTGGTGTCACTGGGATTTTTATCATGAAATTGTAAATAGTGTCGGGGACACTGTGATTGGTGCGACCCAATTTGATGGAAGCAATATGCTTGTTTATTCTAACAGAGAATGGTCTTATGGTACGTCCCACATATTGCTTGTGACATGGACATGTGATGAGGTACACTACGTATCGGGTGGCACATGTGGTGAAATGTTTTATGTGATAGACAGAAGAGGTGACAATGGATTGAAAAGACTCTGATTTTTTCCGTCCACAAATGTTGTGTACACACACGTTACATTTTTTGCAGGGATAGAATCCCTTGGATTCAGGAAAAAATGTAAGTTTTTTTTTTAGGGCATCTACTACATTATGGGAAATCTGACTTGGTAAGGATGGTGCCCCCCTAATAAATTATACCTGCTTTAGTAGGGAGTACTGGACCAAGTATTGGGTCACTCTTCAAAATATTCCAATGACGGTTAAGAATGGTTTTAACCTGTTTATGTTGGACTGAGAACTGAGTGACCAAGGACCATTTAAATTTATTGTCAGGAACTCGTTTAGGTCGTTCTGCGATGAGCGTACCTCAGTCTAGTGAAAAAATTCTCGCTATCTCTTCATCAATACTTGAAGACTGGTAACCTTTATCCACAAATCGTTGTTTGAGGAACTGGACTTGTCTTAAAAAGTCCGTAGAGTCTGTACAATTTCTTCGGATACATAACAACTGGCTCCGGGGTATGGAATCAAGCCAGGGGCCATAATGGCAACTGTCAGTGGGGATGTATCCATTTCTGTCCGTCGGTTTAAAAAAGTGTACACTGTGTACACTGCCTGCACTGTATTAGAAACTGTACTAAGGCTACACTGTATTGTGTACTGTGTACACCACCAGTAGTGTAGTAGAAACTGTACACACCATGTTAGATACGTTGTATACCACCAGAAAAGTAGTAAAAACTGTACACACTGTATTAGATACTGTGTACACTGCCTGCACTGTATTAGAAACTGTACTATGGCTGCACTGTATTGTGCACTGTGTACACCACCAAAAGTGTAGTAGAAACTGTACACACTGTGCTAGATACTGTGTACACTGCCTGCACTGTATTAGAAACTGTACAATGGCTGCAATGTATTGTATACTGTGTACACTACCAGAAGTGTAGTAGAAACTGTACACAATGTATTAGATACTGTGTACACCACCAGAAAAGAAGTATAAACTGTACTATGGCTGTACTGTATTGTATACTGTGTACACCACCAGAAGTGTAGTAGAAACTATACACACTGTATTAGATACTGTGTACACTACCGGAAAAGTAGTATAAACTGTACTACGGCTGCACTGTATTGTGTATTGTGTACATCACCAGACATGTAGTAGAAACTGTACACACTGTATTTGATACTGTGTACACCGCCTGCACTGTATTAGAAACTGTACAATGGCTGCAATGTATTGTATACTACGTACACCACCAGAAGTGTAGTAGAAACTGTACACACTGTATTAGTTACTGTATACACCACCTGAGTTGTATTAGAAACTGTACACACTGTATTAGATACTGTGTACACCACCAGAAAAGTAGTAGAAACTGTACACACTGTATTAGATACTGTGTACACCGCCTGCACTGTATTAGAAACTGTACAATGGCTGCACTGTATTGTATACTACGTACACCACCAGAAGTGTAGTAGAAACTGTACACACTGTATTAGTTACTGTATACACCACCTGAGGTGTATTAAAAACTGTACACACTGTATTAGATACTGTGTACACCACCAGAAAAGTAGTAGAAACTGTACACACTGTATTAGATACTGTGTACACCGCCTGCACTGTATTACATTTTACAATGGCTGCACTGTATTGTATACTGTGTACACCACCAGAAGTGTAGTAGAAACTGTACACATTGTATTCGATACTGTGTACACAGCCTGAAGTGTATTAGAAAAAGTACACCAATGAAAGCACTGTAGATATAGGCTACACTGGATGCAGAGTGTGTATTAGAAAATTAGATATTTGAAAATTAATCTTGAAACCCTAAAATGCAGGGACAGCACAAATATTCCCCAAATTACCCCTTTTTGGAAAGTAGATAGACAAGGTATTTAGTAAGAGTCATGGTGAGTTTTTTGTTATTGTTGTATTTTTTGTTACAGTATGGGGATACCACATGTGTGAGACTTATTCACAGCCTAGATGCAAAGAAGGGTCTGAAATCCAAGGAGCACCTTCAGGCATTCCAGGGACATACATTATGCATAAATTGCACATCTAATTTCCTGACTACCTATCACATTTTTGGAGACCCTGGAGCACCAGGACAGTGGAAACACCCACAAAATGTCCCCATTTTAAAAAGGAAACACTGCAACGTATTTTCTGAAAGACATCATGAGTCTTCTGAAAATGTAATTTTTTGCCATAAGTTTCTGGAAAATGTAGGAAAGAAAATGAAAATCATTTTTTTTAAACAAAGTTGTCAAATAATAAGATAATTATAACAAACGACATTGACATACACCCCCAAAAAATTATGCTACTGAGTATGATGATAGCACACGTGTGAGACTTTTTCCAGCCTAGGCACACAGAGGGGCCCAAAATCAAAGGTGCACCTTCAGGCTTTCCAGGAACATCTAATTTCCTGACTATCTATCACATTTATGGAGGCCCTGGAGCACCAGGACAAAAGAAACACTCACCAATAGACCCCAATTTTGGAGAGTAAATACCCTAAGGTACTTTTAAGAGGCATTGGGAGTCTTTTGAAGACTTCATGTGTTTGCCACAAGATCTTGGAAAATATAGAAAGAAAATTAAAATATTTATTTTTACACAAAGTTGTCAATTTAATATTAAGATATTGCTCACATAAAGTATGGGCTTACTTAGAATTACACCACAAAACATATTCTGCTACTCCTCCTAAGTAAGGGGATACCATATGTGTGAGACTTTTCACAGTCTAGCCACACAGAGGGGCCCGAAATCCAAGAAGCACCTCAACCACTTCCAGTCTGGGCCAATTCTGACATTCCTCTCCTACATGTACAAAACATATTTTTTTTCTAGAAAACTACGTAGAACCCCCAAACATTAAATATTTTTAAAGCAAAGGCCGAAGAGAATAAAATGGTGGGTGTTGCATATTTTTATGTCAGACAGTATTTGCAAAGAATATTTGGGAAAAATACATTTGAATTCATTATCATGCACAAAAACACAATACAAATACCAAATTATTTGTTAAAATATAAAAGATGATGTTACGCCAAGTAAATAGATACAAAACATGTTACGCTTTAAAATTGTGTCTGTCTGTTAAATTGCTCCAAACTACAGTATCTAAAAATCCCCATAAGCAACACTTTAAAAGCCTTTGCAGGTTACCAGTTTAGGGTTACACAGGAGGTCTGGAGCAAAAATTATTACTCTCACTCTGACCATCGCAGCAATACCTCTCGTGTGAGAGGTATGGGATATGGCAATGATCAGGACACTGGTATGACAGTGATTGGGACGCTGGTATGGTGGTGATCAGGATGCTGTTATGGGGTATGGTGGTGATCCGGATACTGGTATAGGATATGGCGATGAACTGAACGCTAGTATGGCATATGGCAGTGATCAGGATGCTGGTATGGGATATGGCGATGATCAGGACACTGGTATGGCAGTGATCAGGATACTGGTATGGTGGTGATCAGGATGCTGGTATGGGGTATGGCATTGATCTGGCCACTAATGTGGCAAATTGTGGTGATCAGAATGCTGATATGGGGTATAGCAGTAATCAGGACATTGGTATGAAGTATGGCAGTGATCAGGATGCTAGTATAGTATATGGCGGTGATCAGGGCACTGGTATGGGGAATGGCAATGATCATGGCACTGGTATGTTGTATTGTGGTGATCAGGGTGCTGGTATAGTGTATTGTAGTGATCGGGATGCTGATATGAAGTATGGCGGTGATCAGGGCACTGGTATGGCAAGTGCCAGTGATCATGGAGCTGGTATGGAATATGGCCATGATCAGGACGCTGGTATGATGGTGATCAGGATGATGGTATGTTGATGATCATGATGTTGGCATGGTGCATGGTGGTGTAACTGTGAGCACTGGTGACACTGGGACTGGTGACAGGGGCTGACTGCATTGTTTATTGGTGCTACACTTGTGGCAGTGATTAAACATGTGCAGAACGGAAAATTTTGTTTTGCTTAGTTTCTGATAGATTAGTTATTTTACACATTTTTTCTCGTGGATTTTTTTTAGAATTTGTTTCAATCCATATAATTTCATTTTGTTTAAAAATTTTTAAATACATTTCAAATTTTCTTAATGATTCAAATTCGGATCGGTTGAAAAATGATCGTCCGATTCGAATTCTGTATGAAAAATAGCTGGTTGTTAAGGAGCGGGCCGGAAAGCCGGACACCACATCCCTAACAACTGATGACTTATCAGCTGTCAGTGGGCTTCCCCGCTGAGAGCTGAAATGTAAACAGAAGAATGCTGGCAATAGAGAACTTAGAACAAAAACAGCATGGAGTCCACCCCAATCCATACCAGGCCTTTCAGGTCTGGTATAAATTTTAAGGGCAACCCCATGCCAAAATAAAAAAAAGTGTGAGTCCCCCCCAAAATCCATACCAGACCCCTATCCAAGCATGCGGCCTGGCAGGCCAGCAAAAGGGGGAACGAACCATACAAGGCCACATGCTCTCAACATGGGGTGGTGCTCCAGCCTCATTGAAGGCTCCCTACCGACTGCCTGCTCCTCCGTCTGACATTCTCTAAATAGGTGAGGGGCAGAGTCACACGATGATGTCAGTGATCAGGGCATGCTGGGTTGATGGACACAGAAATCACATAGTAAAAGACCATGAGATCACACAGAAACAGCAGTAATGTTATCCCCAGTGTCTGGGGCACACACAGATCACTGGCTCTTGGGTGCACAATCAGGTGCGGGGTGACATACGGGTATGGTTACCCGTAATGGTGCTGCTTCCTGTCCGCCATCTATAGGCTGTGGGCGGATGGGAAGCGGTTTATTGCTGTGTACACACGGTTGGACTTGCCAACGGGACAAGCTCCGTCTGCATTTCCGACGGAAAGATTTAGAGCATGTTCTCTGTCTAAGTCCATTGGAAATGCTGACAGAAAAAGTCCGATGGGACATACACACGGTCGGATTATCCGACCAAGAGCTCCCATTGGACTTTTTCTGTCGGAAATTTCGACTGTGTGTATGCGGCATAAGTGTTCACATACTGTCCTGACATTACCAAATTACTAAATCCATACCTAAAGTTTATATTTCTAATATTTTGGAAGTATTTAGGGATACAGGAATGGGAGGGGGTTCATGGAAAGTGTGGTTGTGGTTTTCAAGTGTTTTTGTACACATTTATACTATTATTATTATTTTTCAGGTTGAAATGTATCAGGCTGAGATGCTGCTGCTGCTTTATTTAAACGTCCTTGAATGGAAAGGGTGATATCTCGGTCATCACTGCAGCAATGATCAAGGTATCATTTAGTTAGGCCAGTGATTCTGCACAAGGTAAAAATATTCTGAGCAGCTAATGAGCTACTGGATTACTTTTACGGGGGGGTGGAAGGGGTCCCACCCCCCTCCTGCCGCTGCTTCCTTTACCATGTGATCGGAGAGCCCAGCGAGGATGTGACTCCTGGAATCCAGATCTAGGCACACAGCGAGAGGAGTGGATGTTGTTCCTCCCTCTGTGTGATGTCAGAAGCCAAAAGCGATGAGGATTTTGTCACTTTCTGTTTTAATTCTTTGATTACCTGGCCGGTACTGGCCAGGGAAGTGGTCAATCAAACCGATCTGTGTCTGATCAGCTGCATTGGAGGCCAGAGGAGATTTGGCGTTAAAATTTGGGGTAAAGAGGACCCATCATGGCCCATGCTTTTACAAGGGATGTTGTTCATCCCTTGTAATATCTATAAAGTTGATTTAAAAAAGTTACAGTGAAAAAACAAAAGAAATTAACTTTTTATTTTAAAGCGTCTCCATTCCCATGAGCAAATACGAAGGTGCCTGCACGCATGTGAGGTATTGCTGGGAATGTCAGCGCAAAAGCAATAATTTAAGCAGCAGACCCCCTGTGTAACTTTAAACTGGTAACTCATAAAGGCTTTTTGGAGTTTCTTAGATACCGTAATTTAGATTTGTTTTAAGGTTTCTATGAAAATAGTTTCATAACACCTCATAAAGCTTAAAGGCATCTCAGAAGCATGTGATTTAATGATTGGTGTCTTTTCCTTGTCATTCTTGATGTCACATTAAAAAGACCCTCTGCTTGATGTGTAGTATTGGAGTGTTTTTTCCATTGTTAAAATTCCCCTATGGCAGTGTCTAGTACTCCATTATCTCTTTGCCAATAGTCTGCCTATTGGCCATAAAAAGGCCAAAATTTAGCATCAAGGTTTGCCCCTTTCCACAAAAAAAATTACTGGGTTTCACTGTTAAATTTGGCTTTTCCTGATATTCAAACATTTTTTAGCAACCCCCTTGGGATTTGGCCCTCGGGCAAATTCATCCAAGCAGTGGTTAAGAATCCTGTAAATACATTTCAATACTTCAATACATAAGGTTGCCTCATTTGCTTTTATATGAAAAATCTTACCCTAAATATTTACTCTTCATACTTACCTTATGTTATTTTGTTACACTGAACCTGTTGTTATCTCCCCAAGGAGGGCTTCTCCTGCTACTCTTGCTGCACTACTGTGTCCTGTAGTGAGTAGGGTTTTATTGGATAAACCACTCTGCTCTCTGATTAGCTGAGTTGGAGAAGTGAGTGGATAATATCACAACCCCACTTCAGCCTAAATTACAGCCTAAACAGCAGTCAGTCCATTCTGGCATGCAAGTAATTTGCTTGGGCCAAGCTGGCTCAAAATCAAATATTTAACATGCCAGGAAAGCTAGAATTCTTTAAAGTTTAAAGTCAATACTGCAATAACAAGGCAATCTGTGTATTTTCATAAATATCACATACCCTACCTTTAACTATATGTGAGAGCCTACCTCAAAAGTGATTGTGTAGCTTATTTTGGAAAGGAAAAATAACAAGTACATATACTTTTTTTAAAAATATCACTTTGAACTATGAGGACCATTTTAGGTTTTGTAAGTTATTGGAAAATTACAAGACCTAATATAGTGCAGTCCGTGTAATATATTTAATACAGTTCAGCGTATATAGTGCAGTCCGTGTAGTATATACAATACAGTTCAGAGTATATAGTGCAGTCCGTGTAGTATATCAAATACAGTGGAGAGTATATAGTGCAGTTTGTGTAGTATATATAATACAGTTCAGAGTATATAGTGCAGTCCGTTTAGTATATATAATACAGTTCAGCATATATAGTGCAGTTCGTTTAGTATATATAATACAGTTCAGAGAATATAGTGCAGTCTGTGTAGTATATATAATACAGTTCAGAGTATATACAGTAGTGCAGTCAGTGTAGTAGATATAATACAGTGGAGAGTATACAGTGCCATCAGTGTAGTATATATAATACAGTGCAGGGTATATAGTGCAGTGCAGGGTATATAATACAGTGTATTGAAGTGGTTAAGGGGAACCCTATGACCAAAGGGCCTGGTATGGACTGGGGGGAACCTTTGCTGTTTTTTTCATAGATTTTTCATCTATATTGCTGGGAGCCAGCAATACATTACAGCCGCGAGCAAATTTAAATGACATTTCCTTTAGAAATGTCATTATTGCTGTGGCATGTTGTACACATCGTGCAGATGCTCCACTTTACAGGCAGACTAAGGGGACCCCCAGGCATGATATTAAAAGGAATATTTCATTTTTATTGTTTCACTTTAAGCCATATTAAAATCATTACTCCCAAAAAAACGATCATTTTAAAAACTTTTTTTTTGCATTGATACATGTCCCCTAGGGCAGTACCCGGGTCCCCATACACTTTTTATGGCAATAACATGCATATAAGCCTTTAAAATTAGGACTTTTGATTTTTCATGTTCGTGTCCCATAGACTTTATTAGGGTTCACATGTTCTCTAGAACTTTTTGTCTGTTCAAGGTGTTCTGGTGCGAACCAAACCAGGGGGGTGCCCATCCCTAAAAATGAGGAAGTAGTATTGACCATTGTGTTACCCTTATTTTGCCCAAAACATGTAACCAAGTAACAAATCTGGTCAGACTTAAATGTGCTAGACATTCATTGAAGATGAAGAAAAACACAGTTCAGTTTAAAAGAAATGCAGAGCATCATAAACTTTACTTAGCCAGGGTCCTCAAAAGACTTCTAATGATGCCTTGTAATAAAAGGTCAAGTCCTAAGCTGCCTGGACAGCAGCTTAAGAAATACACATCTGGTCTGGTATTTTAACCTAGAACTGAACAGTGCAAACTCTAAACTGAAATATTTAATTACTTCTATGGTAATGAAGTTACCTTCCTAAAAGTGGCATGTATACTCAGACACCAACAAACCTATATTTCAAGAAGACTATATTACCAGAAGGCTAATAAAACACATTAGACCTCCAAAGAAAATTACACATAAACTCTATATCATAGTGTACATCATGCCGTATTAAAAGACAATCATCATTTCATTCTGCTAAATAATATGCTTAATACCAACTAATGTTGGCATTAAGCTTGTATCCTCTGAGCATAAAAATACCCTCCAGCACATTTAACACTTTCCCCTCAGCACCTTTCATTGAAAGGAATTGGTTCTCAGCCACCCTTTCCTGGGACATGAAAAGATGGCCACATCAGTAGATGTGGGCACTCATTTAATGATCAAAACTGTGAAATATATAGAGTCACTTTCTGAGGGCCAGTGACTCTTCCAAAGACCAGAATGGGCTTACTCTGGGCCAAACCAAGAATCAGTCAGATTGCACTTTTAAAACCTGTAATATGGAAAGCCAGAGATTAACAGAAAGCTGCTTGTGGAAGCAAATAATCCTTATTGGTTGTTCAAAGCAAGCAAAAACAAATAGCTTCAGCAAAAATAAGGGCAAACAGTCCATAGTCCTGTTATAATTAAGACCACAAACTGGCTCACCTCTAGTACCTCAACCCCACACTTGGGGTTAGGGTTACTGTTTGTTTTCGGGTACAAGACGAGTTACATGAACTCAACAAAAAAGAGTCTCAGTCATCCGACAGGCTGCAATTTCTCACAGCTGTGGACCACTCCACTTCACCTCATAGATATGTGCTAACTCCTTACAACTACTTTTCAAGCCTCTCTTGCAGGTAGGGTAACCCTTTTTTGACCAAAGTCCCTGTAATTAGGGTTTAAAAAAATCTCTGAATTCCAGGTCCCACATAAGGACTTACCAGTCCAAAGAGTACTGGAAATGTGTCCTATCCTCTCCAACTGGACTAACCCAGAACCCCTCACCCATCCCTGGCATCCTATACAAACCATTTTATTTTAATGTTGCTTTTGTCTATTTTGTAATACATTTTTCTGTAAATATTTTTATTTTTTATTTATTTATCAAAACATTGTTTAAAATGGTTAAGCAGAATCTCTGAATGTAGATAGTGTAAACTCTGTTACATTTCTGTTTAGGTGTGACAACAAATGATACAAACAGTTTTAAGATCAGGATGCTGTGAATTGTGCATGTGTCTGTTAAAAGATGTGGTTGTGGCTATTTTGTTTAAAGTGTTAACTGCTTAGTTAACCTGCCCCAGTGATGACCACTCTCAGTCTGCTGGTGCTTATATTGTTGTCTTGCCAGCTGGGCAATCTAGGTTAGGTTAGGAATGCAATAATCATACCTCTTGTTGAACATATGTTAACAAACATCTTAAGAGCCATTAGCTAAAACTTTTGGTGTATGGTGGGTGATTCTCAATCCTAGCTGTCACTGATAGCTCCCATCCCTATTGACATTTAAAAGTGAAAATGTCAGATACAATTACATTGTGAAAAAAAATAATAATAAATTAATTACAGAAATAAATAAAATAAAACAATCTTTGTTATTTTTGCACATTTGTCAGCCTAAAATAAAAAAAAACCGAGCACCAAATAAAAGTCTCAAAAATATATAGAAATTGTTTAGGCATTCAAACCAATCATAGAGTTATTGTGAAGCTAACCAAAACACATGCTAGCGTTGCTAAATTTTGGCATCAAATACATTTGGTCGCAAAGGAGTTAAACATCTGTTTGAACCTGACTTTATGAATTTCTATAGCTCAACACTTAAAATGAT